>NC_083735.1:42995426-43190817 GCF_028564815.1 Eubalaena glacialis | reverse complement strand
GCCTGAAAAGCCCTGCTGAAGCGAAAGCGTGTTGCAGTTTCCATTAGCTAGTATTCGCAGTTCGGCTTTACTTTAACGTTTCTCCGCTTTTCCAGACACTTAGGACCCTCGTGTGGGCACCCCACTGCCTACAAATACAGTGAGTACCAGCAGGTTCCACTGCCCTTCTAAGAAACTTCCAGGCCGTAAGTCTTTCCAAGTCACTCTGCATTCAGAGAGCAGGGCAATACACTGCACCCTTCCTTGGGAAAGCTAGATGTCCTCAGCACACCAACAGCTCCAGGGATTCTGTTCTCTCACGTCCTACATGCCATGGAAGTCTGCCTCATTGTCCTCATTTGAGCTGCACTTAGCAACACAATCTGATTCGCCTTTCTTCTAGGAACTCACACTCAAGGACCCCATACCTACAGGAGAAAGGAGGCTTGCATTCCTTCTGCAACCAAAGCACAGTTGTTCCTGTTACCCTGCAGGATTTTAGAATAGACTAAGGACCGATAGCCTACATAGAGCATTTCAAATTTGAGGCAGTTCGCTACATGGAGAACACTTTGTGAAGAAAAGTTGATTCAGGCAAGGGACAAGGGTAGAGCTAGAGTCTCTTTTGACTTGTTAGAAATCAGAAGGCTTCAGGCTGATGGTTCACCGGCAAAGAAACCTGATGGCACGAGCCTTGCTTTCCCTTCTTAAAAGCTCTTAGTCATGCTGCCCTGAAGCTACCTAAATAACTCTCTTTTTGACTGGCCTCTAGTCACTGTAGTTAGCCCTCTGGAACAAAAAGCAGTTTTCTCTAAGGAAACACGGTGCTTCCATAGTATGGGTGGGAGCTCATCCTGTCAGGCTCTAGAGCTAAAGGGAAACTTGACGTGAGTACCTGCCTCACGCTAAGGCCTGAAAAGCCCTGCTGAAGCGAAAGCGTGTTGCAGTTTCCATTAGCTAGTATTCGCAGTTCTGCTTTACTTTAACGTTTCTCCGCTTTTCCAGACTCTTTGGACCCTCGTGTGGGCACCCCATTGCCTACCAATACAGTGAGTACCAGCAGGCCGTACTGCCCTTCTAAGAAACATCCAGGCCGTAAGCCTTTCCAAGTCCCTCTATGTGTTCAGAGAGTAGGGCAATACACTGCACCCTTCCTTGGGAAAGCTAGATGTCCTCAGCACACCAACAGCTCCAGGGATTCTGTTCTCTCACGTCCTACATGCCATGGAGTCTGCCTCATTGTCCGATTTTGAGCTGCTCTTAGAAACACAATCTGCTTCGCCTTTCTTCCAGGAACTCACACCCAAGGACCCCATACCTACAGTAGAAAGGAGGCTTGCATCCTACTGCAACGAAACCACAGTTTTCCTGTTACACTGCAGGATTATAGAATAGGATTTAGCCTATTCTAGCCCGATAGCCTACATAGAGCATTTCAAATTTGAGGGAGTTCGCTACATGGAGAACACTTTGTGAAGAAAAGTTGATTCAGGCAAGGGACCAGGGTAGAGCTAGAGTCTCTTTTGACTTGTTAGAAATCAGAAGACTTCAGGCTGATTGTTCACCTGCAAAGAAGACCTGATGGCACAAGCCTTGCTTTCCCATATTAAAAGCTCTTAGTCATGCTGCCCTGAAGCTACCTAAATAACTCTCTTTTTGACTGGCCTCTAGTCACTGTAGTTAGCCCTCTGGAACAAAAAGCAGTTTTCTCTAAAGAAACACGGTGCTTCCATAGTATGGGTGGGAGCTCATCCTGTCAGGCTCTAGAGCTAAAGGGAAACTTGACGTGAGTACTTGCCTCACGCTAAGGCCTGAAAAGCCCTGCTGAAGCGAAAGCGTGTTGCAGTTTCCATTAGCTAGTATTCGCAGTTCTGCTTTACTTTAACGTTTCTCCGCTTTTCCAGACACTTAGGACCCTCGTGTGGGCACCCCATTGCCTACCAATACAGTGAGTACCAGCAGGCCGTACTGCCCTTCTAAGAAACATCCAGGCCGTAAGCCTTTCCAAGTCCCTCTATGTGTTCAGAGAGTAGGGCAATACACTGCACCCTTCCTTGGGAAAGCTAGATGTCCTCAGCACACCAACAGCTCCAGGGATTCTGTTCTCTCACGTCCTACATGCCATGGAAGTCTGCCTCATTGTCCTCATTTGAGCTGCACTTAGCAACACAATCTGCTTCACCTCTGTTCTAGGAACTCACACCCAAGGACCCCATACCTACAGTAGAAACGAGGCTTGCATTCCTACTGCAACGAAACCACTGTTTCCTGTTACACTGCAGGATTTTGAATAGGCTAAGGACCGATAGCCTACTCAAAGTGTTCCAAGGATGAGTGAGTTCGCTACATGCAGAACACTTTGGGAAGTAATGTTGATTCAGGCAAGGGAACAGGGTGTAGCTAGAGTCTCTTTTGACTTGTTGGAAATCAGAAGGGTTTAGACTTCGTGTTCACCGCAAAAGATGACCTGATGGCACAAGCCTTGTTTCCCATATTAAAAGCTCTATTCAGGCTGCCCTGAAGCTACCTAAATACGTCTATTTCTGACTGGCCTCTAGTCACTGTAGTTACACTCTGGACGAAAAGGTTTCTCTAACGAAGCACGATGCTTCCATAGCATGGGTGGTAGCTCATCCCGTCAGGCTCTAGAGCTAAAGGGAAACTTGACGTCAGTACTTGCCTCACGCTAAGGCCTGAAGAGCCCTGCTGAAGCGAAAGCGTGTTGCAGTTTACATTAGCTCGTATTCGCAGTTCTGCTTTACTTTAACGTTTCTACGGTTTTCCAGACTCTTTGGACCCTCGTGTGGGCACCCCATTGCCTACCAATACAGTGAGTACCAGCAGGCCGTACTGCCCTTCTAAGAAACATCCAGGCCGTAAGCCTTTCCAAGTCCCTCTATGTGTTCAGAGAGTAGGGCAATACACTGCACCCTTCCTTGGGAAAGCTAGATGTCCTCAGCACACCAACAGCTCCAGGGATTCTGTTCTCTCACGTCCTACATGCCATGGAGTCCACCTCATTGTCCGATTTTGAGCTGCTCTTAGAAACACAATCTGCTTCGCCTTTCTTCCAGGAACTCACACCCAAGGACCCCATACCTACAGTAGAAAGGAGGCTTGCATCCTACTGCAACGAAACCACAGTTTTCCTGTTACACTGCAGGATTTTAGAATAGGCTTTAGCCTATTCTAGCCCGATAGCCTACATAGAGCATTTCAAATTTGAGGGAGTTCGCTATATGTAGAACACTTTGTGAAGAAAAGTTGATTCAGGCAAGGGACCAGGGTAGAGCTAGAGTCTCTTTTGACTTGTTAGAAATCAGAAGACTTCAGGCTGATTGTTCACCTGCAAAGAAGACCTGATGGCACAAGCCTTGCTTTCCCATATTAAAAGCTCTTAGTCATGCTGCCCTGAAGCTACCTAAATAACTCTCTTTTTGACTGGCCTCTAGGCACTGTAGTTAGCCCTCTGGAACAAAAAGCAGTTTTCTCTAAAGAAACACGGTGCTTCCATAGTATGGGTGGGAGCTCATCCTGTCAGGCTCTAGAGCTAAAGGGAAACTTGACGTGAGTACCTGCCTCACGCTAAGGCCTGAAAAGCCCTGCTGAAGCGAAAGCGTGTTGCAGTTTCCATTAGCTAGTATTCGCAGTTCGGCTTTACTTTAACGTTTCTCCGCTTTTCCAGACACTTAGGACCCTCGTGTGGGCACCCCACTGCCTACAAATACAGTGAGTACCAGCAGGTTCCACTGCCCTTCTAAGAAACTTCCAGGCCGTAAGTCTTTCCAAGTCACTCTGCATTCAGAGAGCAGGGCAATACACTGCACCCTTCCTTGGGAAAGCTAGATGTCCTCAGCACACCAACAGCTCCAGGGATTCTGTTCTCTCACGTCCTACATGCCATGGAAGTCTGCCTCATTGTCCTCATTTGAGCTGCACTTAGCAACACAATCTGATTCGCCTTTCTTCTAGGAACTCACACTCAAGGACCCCATACCTACAGGAGAAAGGAGGCTTGCATTCCTTCTGCAACCAAAGCACAGTTGTTCCTGTTACCCTGCAGGATTTTAGAATAGACTAAGGACCGATAGCCTACATAGAGCATTTCAAATTTGAGGCAGTTCGCTACATGGAGAACACTTTGTGAAGAAAAGTTGATTCAGGCAAGGGACAAGGGTAGAGCTAGAGTCTCTTTTGACTTGTTAGAAATCAGAAGGCTTCAGGCTGATGGTTCACCGGCAAAGAAACCTGATGGCACGAGCCTTGCTTTCCCTTCTTAAAAGCTCTTAGTCATGCTGCCCTGAAGCTACCTAAATAACTCTCTTTTTGACTGGCCTCTAGTCACTGTAGTTAGCCCTCTGGAACAAAAAGCAGTTTTCTCTAAGGAAACACGGTGCTTCCATAGTATGGGTGGGAGCTCATCCTGTCAGGCTCTAGAGCTAAAGGGAAACTTGACGTGAGTACCTGCCTCACGCTAAGGCCTGAAAAGCCCTGCTGAAGCGAAAGCGTGTTGCAGTTTCCATTAGCTAGTATTCGCAGTTCTGCTTTACTTTAACGTTTCTCCGCTTTTCCAGACTCTTTGGACCCTCGTGTGGGCACCCCATTGCCTACCAATACAGTGAGTACCAGCAGGCCGTACTGCCCTTCTAAGAAACATCCAGGCCGTAAGCCTTTCCAAGTCCCTCTATGTGTTCAGAGAGTAGGGCAATACACTGCACCCTTCCTTGGGAAAGCTAGATGTCCTCAGCACACCAACAGCTCCAGGGATTCTGTTCTCTCACGTCCTACATGCCATGGAGTCTGCCTCATTGTCCGATTTTGAGCTGCTCTTAGAAACACAATCTGCTTCGCCTTTCTTCCAGGAACTCACACCCAAGGACCCCATACCTACAGTAGAAAGGAGGCTTGCATCCTACTGCAACGAAACCACAGTTTTCCTGTTACACTGCAGGATTATAGAATAGGATTTAGCCTATTCTAGCCCGATAGCCTACATAGAGCATTTCAAATTTGAGGGAGTTCGCTACATGGAGAACACTTTGTGAAGAAAAGTTGATTCAGGCAAGGGACCAGGGTAGAGCTAGAGTCTCTTTTGACTTGTTAGAAATCAGAAGACTTCAGGCTGATTGTTCACCTGCAAAGAAGACCTGATGGCACAAGCCTTGCTTTCCCATATTAAAAGCTCTTAGTCATGCTGCCCTGAAGCTACCTAAATAACTCTCTTTTTGACTGGCCTCTAGTCACTGTAGTTAGCCCTCTGGAACAAAAAGCAGTTTTCTCTAAAGAAACACGGTGCTTCCATAGTATGGGTGGGAGCTCATCCTGTCAGGCTCTAGAGCTAAAGGGAAACTTGACGTGAGTACTTGCCTCACGCTAAGGCCTGAAAAGCCCTGCTGAAGCGAAAGCGTGTTGCAGTTTCCATTAGCTAGTATTCGCAGTTCTGCTTTACTTTAACGTTTCTCCGCTTTTCCAGACACTTAGGACCCTCGTGTGGGCACCCCATTGCCTACCAATACAGTGAGTACCAGCAGGCCGTACTGCCCTTCTAAGAAACATCCAGGCCGTAAGCCTTTCCAAGTCCCTCTATGTGTTCAGAGAGTAGGGCAATACACTGCACCCTTCCTTGGGAAAGCTAGATGTCCTCAGCACACCAACAGCTCCAGGGATTCTGTTCTCTCACGTCCTACATGCCATGGAGTCTGCCTCATTGTCCGATTTTGAGCTGCTCTTAGAAACACAATCTGCTTCGCCTTTCTTCCAGGAACTCACACCCAAGGACCCCATACCTACAGTAGAAAGGAGGCTTGCATCCTACTGCAACGAAACCACAGTTTTCCTGTTACACTGCAGGATTATAGAATAGGATTTAGCCTATTCTAGCCCGATAGCCTACATAGAGCATTTCAAATTTGAGGGAGTTCGCTACATGGAGAACACTTTGTGAAGAAAAGTTGATTCAGGCAAGGGACCAGGGTAGAGCTAGAGTCTCTTTTGACTTGTTAGAAATCAGAAGACTTCAGGCTGATTGTTCACCTGCAAAGAAGACCTGATGGCACAAGCCTTGCTTTCCCATATTAAAAGCTCTTAGTCATGCTGCCCTGAAGCTACCTAAATAACTCTCTTTTTGACTGGCCTCTAGTCACTGTAGTTAGCCCTCTGGAACAAAAAGCAGTTTTCTCTAAAGAAACACGGTGCTTCCATAGTATGGGTGGGAGCTCATCCTGTCAGGCTCTAGAGCTAAAGGGAAACTTGACGTGAGTACTTGCCTCACGCTAAGGCCTGAAAAGCCCTGCTGAAGCGAAAGCGTGTTGCAGTTTCCATTAGCTAGTATTCGCAGTTCTGCTTTACTTTAACGTTTCTCCGCTTTTCCAGACACTTAGGACCCTCGTGTGGGCACCCCATTGCCTACCAATACAGTGAGTACCAGCAGGCCGTACTGCCCTTCTAAGAAACATCCAGGCCGTAAGCCTTTCCAAGTCCCTCTATGTGTTCAGAGAGTAGGGCAATACACTGCACCCTTCCTTGGGAAAGCTAGATGTCCTCAGCACACCAACAGCTCCAGGGATTCTGTTCTCTCACGTCCTACATGCCATGGAGTCTGCCTCATTGTCCGATTTTGAGCTGCTCTTAGAAACACAATCTGCTTCGCCTTTCTTCCAGGAACTCACACCCAAGGACCCCATACCTACAGTAGAAAGGAGGCTTGCATCCTACTGCAACGAAACCACAGTTTTCCTGTTACACTGCAGGATTATAGAATAGGATTTAGCCTATTCTAGCCCGATAGCCTACATAGAGCATTTCAAATTTGAGGGAGTTCGCTACATGGAGAACACTTTGTGAAGAAAAGTTGATTCAGGCAAGGGACCAGGGTAGAGCTAGAGTCTCTTTTGACTTGTTAGAAATCAGAAGACTTCAGGCTGATTGTTCACCTGCAAAGAAGACCTGATGGCACAAGCCTTGCTTTCCCATATTAAAAGCTCTTAGTCATGCTGCCCTGAAGCTACCTAAATAACTCTCTTTTTGACTGGCCTCTAGTCACTGTAGTTAGCCCTCTGGAACAAAAAGCAGTTTTCTCTAAAGAAACACGGTGCTTCCATAGTATGGGTGGGAGCTCATCCTGTCAGGCTCTAGAGCTAAAGGGAAACTTGACGTGAGTACTTGCCTCACGCTAAGGCCTGAAAAGCCCTGCTGAAGCGAAAGCGTGTTGCAGTTTCCATTAGCTAGTATTCGCAGTTCTGCTTTACTTTAACGTTTCTCCGCTTTTCCAGACACTTAGGACCCTCGTGTGGGCACCCCACTGCCTACAAATACAGTGAGTACCAGCAGGTTCCACTGCCCTTCTAAGAAACTTCCAGGCCGTAAGTCTTTCCAAGTCACTCTGCATTCAGAGAGCAGGGCAATACACTGAACCCTTCCTTTGGAACGCTAGATGTCCTCAGCACACCAACAGCTCCAGGGATTCTGTTCTCTCACGTCCTACATGCCATGGAAGTCTGCCTCATTGTCCTCATTTGAGCTGCACTTAGCAACACAATCTGCTTCACCTCTGTTCTAGGAACTCACACCCAAGGACCCCATACCTACAGTAGAAACGAGGCTTGCATTCCTACTGCAACGAAACCACTGTTTCCTGTTACACTGCAGGATTTTGAATAGGCTAAGGACCGATAGCCTACTCAAAGTGTTCCAAGGATGAGTGAGTTCGCTACATGCAGAACACTTTGGGAAGTAATGTTGATTCAGGCAAGGGAACAGGGTGTAGCTAGAGTCTCTTTTGACTTGTTGGAAATCAGAAGGGTTTAGACTTCGTGTTCACCGCAAAAGATGACCTGATGGCACAAGCCTTGTTTCCCATATTAAAAGCTCTATTCAGGCTGCCCTGAAGCTACCTAAATACGTCTATTTCTGACTGGCCTCTAGTCACTGTAGTTACACTCTGGACGAAAAGGTTTCTCTAACGAAGCACGATGCTTCCATAGCATGGGTGGTAGCTCATCCCGTCAGGCTCTAGAGCTAAAGGGAAACTTGACGTCAGTACTTGCCTCACGCTAAGGCCTGAAGAGCCCTGCTGAAGCGAAAGCGTGTTGCAGTTTACATTAGCTCGTATTCGCAGTTCTGCTTTACTTTAACGTTTCTACGGTTTTCCAGACTCTTTGGACCCTCGTGTGGGCACCCCATTGCCTACCAATACAGTGAGTACCAGCAGGCCGTACTGCCCTTCTAAGAAACATCCAGGCCGTAAGCCTTTCCAAGTCCCTCTATGTGTTCAGAGAGTAGGGCAATACACTGCACCCTTCCTTGGGAAAGCTAGATGTCCTCAGCACACCAACAGCTCCAGGGATTCTGTTCTCTCACGTCCTACATGCCATGGAGTCCACCTCATTGTCCGATTTTGAGCTGCTCTTAGAAACACAATCTGCTTCGCCTTTCTTCCAGGAACTCACACCCAAGGACCCCATACCTACAGTAGAAAGGAGGCTTGCATCCTACTGCAACGAAACCACAGTTTTCCTGTTACACTGCAGGATTTTAGAATAGGCTTTAGCCTATTCTAGCCCGATAGCCTACATAGAGCATTTCAAATTTGAGGGAGTTCGCTATATGTAGAACACTTTGTGAAGAAAAGTTGATTCAGGCAAGGGACCAGGGTAGAGCTAGAGTCTCTTTTGACTTGTTAGAAATCAGAAGACTTCAGGCTGATTGTTCACCTGCAAAGAAGACCTGATGGCACAAGCCTTGCTTTCCCATATTAAAAGCTCTTAGTCATGCTGCCCTGAAGCTACCTAAATAACTCTCTTTTTGACTGGCCTCTAGGCACTGTAGTTAGCCCTCTGGAACAAAAAGCAGTTTTCTCTAAAGAAACACGGTGCTTCCATAGTATGGGTGGGAGCTCATCCTGTCAGGCTCTAGAGCTAAAGGGAAACTTGACGTGAGTACCTGCCTCACGCTAAGGCCTGAAAAGCCCTGCTGAAGCGAAAGCGTGTTGCAGTTTCCATTAGCTAGTATTCGCAGTTCGGCTTTACTTTAACGTTTCTCCGCTTTTCCAGACACTTAGGACCCTCGTGTGGGCACCCCACTGCCTACAAATACAGTGAGTACCAGCAGGTTCCACTGCCCTTCTAAGAAACTTCCAGGCCGTAAGTCTTTCCAAGTCACTCTGCATTCAGAGAGCAGGGCAATACACTGCACCCTTCCTTGGGAAAGCTAGATGTCCTCAGCACACCAACAGCTCCAGGGATTCTGTTCTCTCACGTCCTACATGCCATGGAAGTCTGCCTCATTGTCCTCATTTGAGCTGCACTTAGCAACACAATCTGATTCGCCTTTCTTCTAGGAACTCACACTCAAGGACCCCATACCTACAGGAGAAAGGAGGCTTGCATTCCTTCTGCAACCAAAGCACAGTTGTTCCTGTTACCCTGCAGGATTTTAGAATAGACTAAGGACCGATAGCCTACATAGAGCATTTCAAATTTGAGGCAGTTCGCTACATGGAGAACACTTTGTGAAGAAAAGTTGATTCAGGCAAGGGACAAGGGTAGAGCTAGAGTCTCTTTTGACTTGTTAGAAATCAGAAGGCTTCAGGCTGATGGTTCACCGGCAAAGAAACCTGATGGCACGAGCCTTGCTTTCCCTTCTTAAAAGCTCTTAGTCATGCTGCCCTGAAGCTACCTAAATAACTCTCTTTTTGACTGGCCTCTAGTCACTGTAGTTAGCCCTCTGGAACAAAAAGCAGTTTTCTCTAAGGAAACACGGTGCTTCCATAGTATGGGTGGGAGCTCATCCTGTCAGGCTCTAGAGCTAAAGGGAAACTTGACGTGAGTACCTGCCTCACGCTAAGGCCTGAAAAGCCCTGCTGAAGCGAAAGCGTGTTGCAGTTTCCATTAGCTAGTATTCGCAGTTCTGCTTTACTTTAACGTTTCTCCGCTTTTCCAGACTCTTTGGACCCTCGTGTGGGCACCCCATTGCCTACCAATACAGTGAGTACCAGCAGGCCGTACTGCCCTTCTAAGAAACATCCAGGCCGTAAGCCTTTCCAAGTCCCTCTATGTGTTCAGAGAGTAGGGCAATACACTGCACCCTTCCTTGGGAAAGCTAGATGTCCTCAGCACACCAACAGCTCCAGGGATTCTGTTCTCTCACGTCCTACATGCCATGGAGTCTGCCTCATTGTCCGATTTTGAGCTGCTCTTAGAAACACAATCTGCTTCGCCTTTCTTCCAGGAACTCACACCCAAGGACCCCATACCTACAGTAGAAAGGAGGCTTGCATCCTACTGCAACGAAACCACAGTTTTCCTGTTACACTGCAGGATTATAGAATAGGATTTAGCCTATTCTAGCCCGATAGCCTACATAGAGCATTTCAAATTTGAGGGAGTTCGCTACATGGAGAACACTTTGTGAAGAAAAGTTGATTCAGGCAAGGGACCAGGGTAGAGCTAGAGTCTCTTTTGACTTGTTAGAAATCAGAAGACTTCAGGCTGATTGTTCACCTGCAAAGAAGACCTGATGGCACAAGCCTTGCTTTCCCATATTAAAAGCTCTTAGTCATGCTGCCCTGAAGCTACCTAAATAACTCTCTTTTTGACTGGCCTCTAGTCACTGTAGTTAGCCCTCTGGAACAAAAAGCAGTTTTCTCTAAAGAAACACGGTGCTTCCATAGTATGGGTGGGAGCTCATCCTGTCAGGCTCTAGAGCTAAAGGGAAACTTGACGTGAGTACTTGCCTCACGCTAAGGCCTGAAAAGCCCTGCTGAAGCGAAAGCGTGTTGCAGTTTCCATTAGCTAGTATTCGCAGTTCTGCTTTACTTTAACGTTTCTCCGCTTTTCCAGACACTTAGGACCCTCGTGTGGGCACCCCATTGCCTACCAATACAGTGAGTACCAGCAGGCCGTACTGCCCTTCTAAGAAACATCCAGGCCGTAAGCCTTTCCAAGTCCCTCTATGTGTTCAGAGAGTAGGGCAATACACTGCACCCTTCCTTGGGAAAGCTAGATGTCCTCAGCACACCAACAGCTCCAGGGATTCTGTTCTCTCACGTCCTACATGCCATGGAAGTCTGCCTCATTGTCCTCATTTGAGCTGCACTTAGCAACACAATCTGCTTCACCTCTGTTCTAGGAACTCACACCCAAGGACCCCATACCTACAGTAGAAACGAGGCTTGCATTCCTACTGCAACGAAACCACTGTTTCCTGTTACACTGCAGGATTTTGAATAGGCTAAGGACCGATAGCCTACTCAAAGTGTTCCAAGGATGAGTGAGTTCGCTACATGCAGAACACTTTGGGAAGTAATGTTGATTCAGGCAAGGGAACAGGGTGTAGCTAGAGTCTCTTTTGACTTGTTGGAAATCAGAAGGGTTTAGACTTCGTGTTCACCGCAAAAGATGACCTGATGGCACAAGCCTTGTTTCCCATATTAAAAGCTCTATTCAGGCTGCCCTGAAGCTACCTAAATACGTCTATTTCTGACTGGCCTCTAGTCACTGTAGTTACACTCTGGACGAAAAGGTTTCTCTAACGAAGCACGATGCTTCCATAGCATGGGTGGTAGCTCATCCCGTCAGGCTCTAGAGCTAAAGGGAAACTTGACGTCAGTACTTGCCTCACGCTAAGGCCTGAAGAGCCCTGCTGAAGCGAAAGCGTGTTGCAGTTTACATTAGCTCGTATTCGCAGTTCTGCTTTACTTTAACGTTTCTACGGTTTTCCAGACTCTTTGGACCCTCGTGTGGGCACCCCATTGCCTACCAATACAGTGAGTACCAGCAGGCCGTACTGCCCTTCTAAGAAACATCCAGGCCGTAAGCCTTTCCAAGTCCCTCTATGTGTTCAGAGAGTAGGGCAATACACTGCACCCTTCCTTGGGAAAGCTAGATGTCCTCAGCACACCAACAGCTCCAGGGATTCTGTTCTCTCACGTCCTACATGCCATGGAGTCCACCTCATTGTCCGATTTTGAGCTGCTCTTAGAAACACAATCTGCTTCGCCTTTCTTCCAGGAACTCACACCCAAGGACCCCATACCTACAGTAGAAAGGAGGCTTGCATCCTACTGCAACGAAACCACAGTTTTCCTGTTACACTGCAGGATTTTAGAATAGGCTTTAGCCTATTCTAGCCCGATAGCCTACATAGAGCATTTCAAATTTGAGGGAGTTCGCTATATGTAGAACACTTTGTGAAGAAAAGTTGATTCAGGCAAGGGACCAGGGTAGAGCTAGAGTCTCTTTTGACTTGTTAGAAATCAGAAGACTTCAGGCTGATTGTTCACCTGCAAAGAAGACCTGATGGCACAAGCCTTGCTTTCCCATATTAAAAGCTCTTAGTCATGCTGCCCTGAAGCTACCTAAATAACTCTCTTTTTGACTGGCCTCTAGGCACTGTAGTTAGCCCTCTGGAACAAAAAGCAGTTTTCTCTAAAGAAACACGGTGCTTCCATAGTATGGGTGGGAGCTCATCCTGTCAGGCTCTAGAGCTAAAGGGAAACTTGACGTGAGTACCTGCCTCACGCTAAGGCCTGAAAAGCCCTGCTGAAGCGAAAGCGTGTTGCAGTTTCCATTAGCTAGTATTCGCAGTTCGGCTTTACTTTAACGTTTCTCCGCTTTTCCAGACACTTAGGACCCTCGTGTGGGCACCCCACTGCCTACAAATACAGTGAGTACCAGCAGGTTCCACTGCCCTTCTAAGAAACTTCCAGGCCGTAAGTCTTTCCAAGTCACTCTGCATTCAGAGAGCAGGGCAATACACTGCACCCTTCCTTGGGAAAGCTAGATGTCCTCAGCACACCAACAGCTCCAGGGATTCTGTTCTCTCACGTCCTACATGCCATGGAAGTCTGCCTCATTGTCCTCATTTGAGCTGCACTTAGCAACACAATCTGATTCGCCTTTCTTCTAGGAACTCACACTCAAGGACCCCATACCTACAGGAGAAAGGAGGCTTGCATTCCTTCTGCAACCAAAGCACAGTTGTTCCTGTTACCCTGCAGGATTTTAGAATAGACTAAGGACCGATAGCCTACATAGAGCATTTCAAATTTGAGGCAGTTCGCTACATGGAGAACACTTTGTGAAGAAAAGTTGATTCAGGCAAGGGACAAGGGTAGAGCTAGAGTCTCTTTTGACTTGTTAGAAATCAGAAGGCTTCAGGCTGATGGTTCACCGGCAAAGAAACCTGATGGCACGAGCCTTGCTTTCCCTTCTTAAAAGCTCTTAGTCATGCTGCCCTGAAGCTACCTAAATAACTCTCTTTTTGACTGGCCTCTAGTCACTGTAGTTAGCCCTCTGGAACAAAAAGCAGTTTTCTCTAAGGAAACACGGTGCTTCCATAGTATGGGTGGGAGCTCATCCTGTCAGGCTCTAGAGCTAAAGGGAAACTTGACGTGAGTACCTGCCTCACGCTAAGGCCTGAAAAGCCCTGCTGAAGCGAAAGCGTGTTGCAGTTTCCATTAGCTAGTATTCGCAGTTCTGCTTTACTTTAACGTTTCTCCGCTTTTCCAGACTCTTTGGACCCTCGTGTGGGCACCCCATTGCCTACCAATACAGTGAGTACCAGCAGGCCGTACTGCCCTTCTAAGAAACATCCAGGCCGTAAGCCTTTCCAAGTCCCTCTATGTGTTCAGAGAGTAGGGCAATACACTGCACCCTTCCTTGGGAAAGCTAGATGTCCTCAGCACACCAACAGCTCCAGGGATTCTGTTCTCTCACGTCCTACATGCCATGGAGTCTGCCTCATTGTCCGATTTTGAGCTGCTCTTAGAAACACAATCTGCTTCGCCTTTCTTCCAGGAACTCACACCCAAGGACCCCATACCTACAGTAGAAAGGAGGCTTGCATCCTACTGCAACGAAACCACAGTTTTCCTGTTACACTGCAGGATTATAGAATAGGATTTAGCCTATTCTAGCCCGATAGCCTACATAGAGCATTTCAAATTTGAGGGAGTTCGCTACATGGAGAACACTTTGTGAAGAAAAGTTGATTCAGGCAAGGGACCAGGGTAGAGCTAGAGTCTCTTTTGACTTGTTAGAAATCAGAAGACTTCAGGCTGATTGTTCACCTGCAAAGAAGACCTGATGGCACAAGCCTTGCTTTCCCATATTAAAAGCTCTTAGTCATGCTGCCCTGAAGCTACCTAAATAACTCTCTTTTTGACTGGCCTCTAGTCACTGTAGTTAGCCCTCTGGAACAAAAAGCAGTTTTCTCTAAAGAAACACGGTGCTTCCATAGTATGGGTGGGAGCTCATCCTGTCAGGCTCTAGAGCTAAAGGGAAACTTGACGTGAGTACTTGCCTCACGCTAAGGCCTGAAAAGCCCTGCTGAAGCGAAAGCGTGTTGCAGTTTCCATTAGCTAGTATTCGCAGTTCTGCTTTACTTTAACGTTTCTCCGCTTTTCCAGACACTTAGGACCCTCGTGTGGGCACCCCATTGCCTACCAATACAGTGAGTACCAGCAGGCCGTACTGCCCTTCTAAGAAACATCCAGGCCGTAAGCCTTTCCAAGTCCCTCTATGTGTTCAGAGAGTAGGGCAATACACTGCACCCTTCCTTGGGAAAGCTAGATGTCCTCAGCACACCAACAGCTCCAGGGATTCTGTTCTCTCACGTCCTACATGCCATGGAGTCTGCCTCATTGTCCGATTTTGAGCTGCTCTTAGAAACACAATCTGCTTCGCCTTTCTTCCAGGAACTCACACCCAAGGACCCCATACCTACAGTAGAAAGGAGGCTTGCATCCTACTGCAACGAAACCACAGTTTTCCTGTTACACTGCAGGATTATAGAATAGGATTTAGCCTATTCTAGCCCGATAGCCTACATAGAGCATTTCAAATTTGAGGGAGTTCGCTACATGGAGAACACTTTGTGAAGAAAAGTTGATTCAGGCAAGGGACCAGGGTAGAGCTAGAGTCTCTTTTGACTTGTTAGAAATCAGAAGACTTCAGGCTGATTGTTCACCTGCAAAGAAGACCTGATGGCACAAGCCTTGCTTTCCCATATTAAAAGCTCTTAGTCATGCTGCCCTGAAGCTACCTAAATAACTCTCTTTTTGACTGGCCTCTAGTCACTGTAGTTAGCCCTCTGGAACAAAAAGCAGTTTTCTCTAAAGAAACACGGTGCTTCCATAGTATGGGTGGGAGCTCATCCTGTCAGGCTCTAGAGCTAAAGGGAAACTTGACGTGAGTACTTGCCTCACGCTAAGGCCTGAAAAGCCCTGCTGAAGCGAAAGCGTGTTGCAGTTTCCATTAGCTAGTATTCGCAGTTCTGCTTTACTTTAACGTTTCTCCGCTTTTCCAGACACTTAGGACCCTCGTGTGGGCACCCCATTGCCTACCAATACAGTGAGTACCAGCAGGCCGTACTGCCCTTCTAAGAAACATCCAGGCCGTAAGCCTTTCCAAGTCCCTCTATGTGTTCAGAGAGTAGGGCAATACACTGCACCCTTCCTTGGGAAAGCTAGATGTCCTCAGCACACCAACAGCTCCAGGGATTCTGTTCTCTCACGTCCTACATGCCATGGAGTCTGCCTCATTGTCCGATTTTGAGCTGCTCTTAGAAACACAATCTGCTTCGCCTTTCTTCCAGGAACTCACACCCAAGGACCCCATACCTACAGTAGAAAGGAGGCTTGCATCCTACTGCAACGAAACCACAGTTTTCCTGTTACACTGCAGGATTATAGAATAGGATTTAGCCTATTCTAGCCCGATAGCCTACATAGAGCATTTCAAATTTGAGGGAGTTCGCTACATGGAGAACACTTTGTGAAGAAAAGTTGATTCAGGCAAGGGACCAGGGTAGAGCTAGAGTCTCTTTTGACTTGTTAGAAATCAGAAGACTTCAGGCTGATTGTTCACCTGCAAAGAAGACCTGATGGCACAAGCCTTGCTTTCCCATATTAAAAGCTCTTAGTCATGCTGCCCTGAAGCTACCTAAATAACTCTCTTTTTGACTGGCCTCTAGTCACTGTAGTTAGCCCTCTGGAACAAAAAGCAGTTTTCTCTAAAGAAACACGGTGCTTCCATAGTATGGGTGGGAGCTCATCCTGTCAGGCTCTAGAGCTAAAGGGAAACTTGACGTGAGTACTTGCCTCACGCTAAGGCCTGAAAAGCCCTGCTGAAGCGAAAGCGTGTTGCAGTTTCCATTAGCTAGTATTCGCAGTTCTGCTTTACTTTAACGTTTCTCCGCTTTTCCAGACACTTAGGACCCTCGTGTGGGCACCCCACTGCCTACAAATACAGTGAGTACCAGCAGGTTCCACTGCCCTTCTAAGAAACTTCCAGGCCGTAAGTCTTTCCAAGTCACTCTGCATTCAGAGAGCAGGGCAATACACTGAACCCTTCCTTTGGAACGCTAGATGTCCTCAGCACACCAACAGCTCCAGGGATTCTGTTCTCTCACGTCCTACATGCCATGGAAGTCTGCCTCATTGTCCTCATTTGAGCTGCACTTAGCAACACAATCTGCTTCACCTCTGTTCTAGGAACTCACACCCAAGGACCCCATACCTACAGTAGAAACGAGGCTTGCATTCCTACTGCAACGAAACCACTGTTTCCTGTTACACTGCAGGATTTTGAATAGGCTAAGGACCGATAGCCTACTCAAAGTGTTCCAAGGATGAGTGAGTTCGCTACATGCAGAACACTTTGGGAAGTAATGTTGATTCAGGCAAGGGAACAGGGTGTAGCTAGAGTCTCTTTTGACTTGTTGGAAATCAGAAGGGTTTAGACTTCGTGTTCACCGCAAAAGATGACCTGATGGCACAAGCCTTGTTTCCCATATTAAAAGCTCTATTCAGGCTGCCCTGAAGCTACCTAAATACGTCTATTTCTGACTGGCCTCTAGTCACTGTAGTTACACTCTGGACGAAAAGGTTTCTCTAACGAAGCACGATGCTTCCATAGCATGGGTGGTAGCTCATCCCGTCAGGCTCTAGAGCTAAAGGGAAACTTGACGTCAGTACTTGCCTCACGCTAAGGCCTGAAGAGCCCTGCTGAAGCGAAAGCGTGTTGCAGTTTACATTAGCTCGTATTCGCAGTTCTGCTTTACTTTAACGTTTCTACGGTTTTCCAGACTCTTTGGACCCTCGTGTGGGCACCCCATTGCCTACCAATACAGTGAGTACCAGCAGGCCGTACTGCCCTTCTAAGAAACATCCAGGCCGTAAGCCTTTCCAAGTCCCTCTATGTGTTCAGAGAGTAGGGCAATACACTGCACCCTTCCTTGGGAAAGCTAGATGTCCTCAGCACACCAACAGCTCCAGGGATTCTGTTCTCTCACGTCCTACATGCCATGGAGTCCACCTCATTGTCCGATTTTGAGCTGCTCTTAGAAACACAATCTGCTTCGCCTTTCTTCCAGGAACTCACACCCAAGGACCCCATACCTACAGTAGAAAGGAGGCTTGCATCCTACTGCAAGGAAACCACAGTTTTCCTGTTACACTGCAGGATTTTAGAATAGGCTTTAGCCTATTCTAGCCCGATAGCCTACATAGAGCATTTCAAATTTGAGGGAGTTCGCTATATGTAGAACACTTTGTGAAGAAAAGTTGATTCAGGCAAGGGACCAGGGTAGAGCTAGAGTCTCTTTTGACTTGTTAGAAATCAGAAGACTTCAGGCTGATTGTTCACCTGCAAAGAAGACCTGATGGCACAAGCCTTGCTTTCCCATATTAAAAGCTCTTAGTCATGCTGCCCTGAAGCTACCTAAATAACTCTCTTTTTGACTGGCCTCTAGGCACTGTAGTTAGCCCTCTGGAACAAAAAGCAGTTTTCTCTAAAGAAACACGGTGCTTCCATAGTATGGGTGGGAGCTCATCCTGTCAGGCTCTAGAGCTAAAGGGAAACTTGACGTGAGTACCTGCCTCACGCTAAGGCCTGAAAAGCCCTGCTGAAGCGAAAGCGTGTTGCAGTTTCCATTAGCTAGTATTCGCAGTTCGGCTTTACTTTAACGTTTCTCCGCTTTTCCAGACACTTAGGACCCTCGTGTGGGCACCCCACTGCCTACAAATACAGTGAGTACCAGCAGGTTCCACTGCCCTTCTAAGAAACTTCCAGGCCGTAAGTCTTTCCAAGTCACTCTGCATTCAGAGAGCAGGGCAATACACTGCACCCTTCCTTGGGAAAGCTAGATGTCCTCAGCACACCAACAGCTCCAGGGATTCTGTTCTCTCACGTCCTACATGCCATGGAAGTCTGCCTCATTGTCCTCATTTGAGCTGCACTTAGCAACACAATCTGATTCGCCTTTCTTCTAGGAACTCACACTCAAGGACCCCATACCTACAGGAGAAAGGAGGCTTGCATTCCTTCTGCAACCAAAGCACAGTTGTTCCTGTTACCCTGCAGGATTTTAGAATAGACTAAGGACCGATAGCCTACATAGAGCATTTCAAATTTGAGGCAGTTCGCTACATGGAGAACACTTTGTGAAGAAAAGTTGATTCAGGCAAGGGACAAGGGTAGAGCTAGAGTCTCTTTTGACTTGTTAGAAATCAGAAGGCTTCAGGCTGATGGTTCACCGGCAAAGAAACCTGATGGCACGAGCCTTGCTTTCCCTTCTTAAAAGCTCTTAGTCATGCTGCCCTGAAGCTACCTAAATAACTCTCTTTTTGACTGGCCTCTAGTCACTGTAGTTAGCCCTCTGGAACAAAAAGCAGTTTTCTCTAAGGAAACACGGTGCTTCCATAGTATGGGTGGGAGCTCATCCTGTCAGGCTCTAGAGCTAAAGGGAAACTTGACGTGAGTACCTGCCTCACGCTAAGGCCTGAAAAGCCCTGCTGAAGCGAAAGCGTGTTGCAGTTTCCATTAGCTAGTATTCGCAGTTCTGCTTTACTTTAACGTTTCTCCGCTTTTCCAGACTCTTTGGACCCTCGTGTGGGCACCCCATTGCCTACCAATACAGTGAGTACCAGCAGGCCGTACTGCCCTTCTAAGAAACATCCAGGCCGTAAGCCTTTCCAAGTCCCTCTATGTGTTCAGAGAGTAGGGCAATACACTGCACCCTTCCTTGGGAAAGCTAGATGTCCTCAGCACACCAACAGCTCCAGGGATTCTGTTCTCTCACGTCCTACATGCCATGGAGTCTGCCTCATTGTCCGATTTTGAGCTGCTCTTAGAAACACAATCTGCTTCGCCTTTCTTCCAGGAACTCACACCCAAGGACCCCATACCTACAGTAGAAAGGAGGCTTGCATCCTACTGCAACGAAACCACAGTTTTCCTGTTACACTGCAGGATTATAGAATAGGATTTAGCCTATTCTAGCCCGATAGCCTACATAGAGCATTTCAAATTTGAGGGAGTTCGCTACATGGAGAACACTTTGTGAAGAAAAGTTGATTCAGGCAAGGGACCAGGGTAGAGCTAGAGTCTCTTTTGACTTGTTAGAAATCAGAAGACTTCAGGCTGATTGTTCACCTGCAAAGAAGACCTGATGGCACAAGCCTTGCTTTCCCATATTAAAAGCTCTTAGTCATGCTGCCCTGAAGCTACCTAAATAACTCTCTTTTTGACTGGCCTCTAGTCACTGTAGTTAGCCCTCTGGAACAAAAAGCAGTTTTCTCTAAAGAAACACGGTGCTTCCATAGTATGGGTGGGAGCTCATCCTGTCAGGCTCTAGAGCTAAAGGGAAACTTGACGTGAGTACCTGCCTCACGCTAAGGCCTGAAAAGCCCTGCTGAAGCGAAAGCGTGTTGCAGTTTCCATTAGCTAGTATTCGCAGTTCTGCTTTACTTTAACGTTTCTCCGCTTTTCCAGACTCTTTGGACCCTCGTGTGGGCACCCCATTGCCTACCAATACAGTGAGTACCAGCAGGCCGTACTGCCCTTCTAAGAAACATCCAGGCCGTAAGCCTTTCCAAGTCCCTCTATGTGTTCAGAGAGTAGGGCAATACACTGCACCCTTCCTTGGGAAAGCTAGATGTCCTCAGCACACCAACAGCTCCAGGGATTCTGTTCTCTCACGTCCTACATGCCATGGAGTCTGCCTCATTGTCCGATTTTGAGCTGCTCTTAGAAACACAATCTGCTTCGCCTTTCTTCCAGGAACTCACACCCAAGGACCCCATACCTACAGTAGAAAGGAGGCTTGCATCCTACTGCAACGAAACCACAGTTTTCCTGTTACACTGCAGGATTATAGAATAGGATTTAGCCTATTCTAGCCCGATAGCCTACATAGAGCATTTCAAATTTGAGGCAGTTCGCTACATGGAGAACACTTTGTGAAGAAAAGTTGATTCAGGCAAGGGACCAGGGTAGAGCTAGAGTCTCTTTTGACTTGTTAGAAATCAGAAGACTTCAGGCTGATTGTTCACCTGCAAAGAAGACCTGATGGCACAAGCCTTGCTTTCCCATATTAAAAGCTCTAGTCATGCTGCCCTGAAGCTACCTAAATAACTCTCTTTTTGACTGGCCTCTAGTCACTGTAGTTAGCCCTCTGGAACAAAAAGCAGTTTTCTCTAAAGAAACACGGTGCTTCCATAGTATGGGTGGGAGCTCATCCTGTCAGGCTCTAGAGCTAAAGGGAAACTTGACGTGAGTACTTGCCTCACGCTAAGGCCTGAAAAGCCCTGCTGAAGCGAAAGCGTGTTGCAGTTTCCATTAGCTAGTATTCGCAGTTCTGCTTTACTTTAACGTTTCTCCGCTTTTCCAGACACTTAGGACCCTCGTGTGGGCACCCCACTGCCTACAAATACAGTGAGTACCAGCAGGTTCCACTGCCCTTCTAAGAAACTTCCAGGCCGTAAGTCTTTCCAAGTCACTCTGCATTCAGAGAGCAGGGCAATACACTGAACCCTTCCTTTGGAACGCTAGATGTCCTCAGCACACCAACAGCTCCAGGGATTCTGTTCTCTCACGTCCTACATGCCATGGAAGTCTGCCTCATTGTCCTCATTTGAGCTGCACTTAGCAACACAATCTGCTTCACCTCTGTTCTAGGAACTCACACCCAAGGACCCCATACCTACAGTAGAAACGAGGCTTGCATTCCTACTGCAACGAAACCACTGTTTCCTGTTACACTGCAGGATTTTGAATAGGCTAAGGACCGATAGCCTACTCAAAGTGTTCCAAGGATGAGTGAGTTCGCTACATGCAGAACACTTTGGGAAGTAATGTTGATTCAGGCAAGGGAACAGGGTGTAGCTAGAGTCTCTTTTGACTTGTTGGAAATCAGAAGGGTTTAGACTTCGTGTTCACCGCAAAAGATGACCTGATGGCACAAGCCTTGTTTCCCATATTAAAAGCTCTATTCAGGCTGCCCTGAAGCTACCTAAATACGTCTATTTCTGACTGGCCTCTAGTCACTGTAGTTACACTCTGGACGAAAAGGTTTCTCTAACGAAGCACGATGCTTCCATAGCATGGGTGGTAGCTCATCCCGTCAGGCTCTAGAGCTAAAGGGAAACTTGACGTCAGTACTTGCCTCACGCTAAGGCCTGAAGAGCCCTGCTGAAGCGAAAGCGTGTTGCAGTTTACATTAGCTCGTATTCGCAGTTCTGCTTTACTTTAACGTTTCTACGGTTTTCCAGACTCTTTGGACCCTCGTGTGGGCACCCCATTGCCTACCAATACAGTGAGTACCAGCAGGCCGTACTGCCCTTCTAAGAAACATCCAGGCCGTAAGCCTTTCCAAGTCCCTCTATGTGTTCAGAGAGTAGGGCAATACACTGCACCCTTCCTTGGGAAAGCTAGATGTCCTCAGCACACCAACAGCTCCAGGGATTCTGTTCTCTCACGTCCTACATGCCATGGAGTCCACCTCATTGTCCGATTTTGAGCTGCTCTTAGAAACACAATCTGCTTCGCCTTTCTTCCAGGAACTCACACCCAAGGACCCCATACCTACAGTAGAAAGGAGGCTTGCATCCTACTGCAACGAAACCACAGTTTTCCTGTTACACTGCAGGATTTTAGAATAGGCTTTAGCCTATTCTAGCCCGATAGCCTACATAGAGCATTTCAAATTTGAGGGAGTTCGCTATATGTAGAACACTTTGTGAAGAAAAGTTGATTCAGGCAAGGGACCAGGGTAGAGCTAGAGTCTCTTTTGACTTGTTAGAAATCAGAAGACTTCAGGCTGATTGTTCACCTGCAAAGAAGACCTGATGGCACAAGCCTTGCTTTCCCATATTAAAAGCTCTTAGTCATGCTGCCCTGAAGCTACCTAAATAACTCTCTTTTTGACTGGCCTCTAGGCACTGTAGTTAGCCCTCTGGAACAAAAAGCAGTTTTCTCTAAAGAAACACGGTGCTTCCATAGTATGGGTGGGAGCTCATCCTGTCAGGCTCTAGAGCTAAAGGGAAACTTGACGTGAGTACTTGCCTCACGCTAAGGCCTGAAAAGCCCTGCTGAAGCGAAAGCGTGTTGCAGTTTCCATTAGCTAGTATTCGCAGTTCTGCTTTACTTTAACGTTTCTCCGCTTTTCCAGACACTTAGGACCCTCGTGTGGGCACCCCATTGCCTACCAATACAGTGAGTACCAGCAGGCCGTACTGCCCTTCTAAGAAACATCCAGGCCGTAAGCCTTTCCAAGTCCCTCTATGTGTTCAGAGAGTAGGGCAATACACTGCACCCTTCCTTGGGAAAGCTAGATGTCCTCAGCACACCAACAGCTCCAGGGATTCTGTTCTCTCACGTCCTACATGCCATGGAGTCTGCCTCATTGTCCGATTTTGAGCTGCTCTTAGAAACACAATCTGCTTCGCCTTTCTTCCAGGAACTCACACCCAAGGACCCCATACCTACAGTAGAAAGGAGGCTTGCATCCTACTGCAACGAAACCACAGTTTTCCTGTTACACTGCAGGATTATAGAATAGGATTTAGCCTATTCTAGCCCGATAGCCTACATAGAGCATTTCAAATTTGAGGGAGTTCGCTACATGGAGAACACTTTGTGAAGAAAAGTTGATTCAGGCAAGGGACCAGGGTAGAGCTAGAGTCTCTTTTGACTTGTTAGAAATCAGAAGACTTCAGGCTGATTGTTCACCTGCAAAGAAGACCTGATGGCACAAGCCTTGCTTTCCCATATTAAAAGCTCTTAGTCATGCTGCCCTGAAGCTACCTAAATAACTCTCTTTTTGACTGGCCTCTAGTCACTGTAGTTAGCCCTCTGGAACAAAAAGCAGTTTTCTCTAAAGAAACACGGTGCTTCCATAGTATGGGTGGGAGCTCATCCTGTCAGGCTCTAGAGCTAAAGGGAAACTTGACGTGAGTACTTGCCTCACGCTAAGGCCTGAAAAGCCCTGCTGAAGCGAAAGCGTGTTGCAGTTTCCATTAGCTAGTATTCGCAGTTCTGCTTTACTTTAACGTTTCTCCGCTTTTCCAGACACTTAGGACCCTCGTGTGGGCACCCCATTGCCTACCAATACAGTGAGTACCAGCAGGCCGTACTGCCCTTCTAAGAAACATCCAGGCCGTAAGCCTTTCCAAGTCCCTCTATGTGTTCAGAGAGTAGGGCAATACACTGCACCCTTCCTTGGGAAAGCTAGATGTCCTCAGCACACCAACAGCTCCAGGGATTCTGTTCTCTCACGTCCTACATGCCATGGAGTCTGCCTCATTGTCCGATTTTGAGCTGCTCTTAGAAACACAATCTGCTTCGCCTTTCTTCCAGGAACTCACACCCAAGGACCCCATACCTACAGTAGAAAGGAGGCTTGCATCCTACTGCAACGAAACCACAGTTTTCCTGTTACACTGCAGGATTATAGAATAGGATTTAGCCTATTCTAGCCCGATAGCCTACATAGAGCATTTCAAATTTGAGGGAGTTCGCTACATGGAGAACACTTTGTGAAGAAAAGTTGATTCAGGCAAGGGACCAGGGTAGAGCTAGAGTCTCTTTTGACTTGTTAGAAATCAGAAGACTTCAGGCTGATTGTTCACCTGCAAAGAAGACCTGATGGCACAAGCCTTGCTTTCCCATATTAAAAGCTCTTAGTCATGCTGCCCTGAAGCTACCTAAATAACTCTCTTTTTGACTGGCCTCTAGTCACTGTAGTTAGCCCTCTGGAACAAAAAGCAGTTTTCTCTAAAGAAACACGGTGCTTCCATAGTATGGGTGGGAGCTCATCCTGTCAGGCTCTAGAGCTAAAGGGAAACTTGACGTGAGTACTTGCCTCACGCTAAGGCCTGAAAAGCCCTGCTGAAGCGAAAGCGTGTTGCAGTTTCCATTAGCTAGTATTCGCAGTTCTGCTTTACTTTAACGTTTCTCCGCTTTTCCAGACACTTAGGACCCTCGTGTGGGCACCCCACTGCCTACAAATACAGTGAGTACCAGCAGGTTCCACTGCCCTTCTAAGAAACTTCCAGGCCGTAAGTCTTTCCAAGTCACTCTGCATTCAGAGAGCAGGGCAATACACTGAACCCTTCCTTTGGAACGCTAGATGTCCTCAGCACACCAACAGCTCCAGGGATTCTGTTCTCTCACGTCCTACATGCCATGGAAGTCTGCCTCATTGTCCTCATTTGAGCTGCACTTAGCAACACAATCTGCTTCACCTCTGTTCTAGGAACTCACACCCAAGGACCCCATACCTACAGTAGAAACGAGGCTTGCATTCCTACTGCAACGAAACCACTGTTTCCTGTTACACTGCAGGATTTTGAATAGGCTAAGGACCGATAGCCTACTCAAAGTGTTCCAAGGATGAGTGAGTTCGCTACATGCAGAACACTTTGGGAAGTAATGTTGATTCAGGCAAGGGAACAGGGTGTAGCTAGAGTCTCTTTTGACTTGTTGGAAATCAGAAGGGTTTAGACTTCGTGTTCACCGCAAAAGATGACCTGATGGCACAAGCCTTGTTTCCCATATTAAAAGCTCTATTCAGGCTGCCCTGAAGCTACCTAAATACGTCTATTTCTGACTGGCCTCTAGTCACTGTAGTTACACTCTGGACGAAAAGGTTTCTCTAACGAAGCACGATGCTTCCATAGCATGGGTGGTAGCTCATCCCGTCAGGCTCTAGAGCTAAAGGGAAACTTGACGTCAGTACTTGCCTCACGCTAAGGCCTGAAGAGCCCTGCTGAAGCGAAAGCGTGTTGCAGTTTACATTAGCTCGTATTCGCAGTTCTGCTTTACTTTAACGTTTCTACGGTTTTCCAGACTCTTTGGACCCTCGTGTGGGCACCCCATTGCCTACCAATACAGTGAGTACCAGCAGGCCGTACTGCCCTTCTAAGAAACATCCAGGCCGTAAGCCTTTCCAAGTCCCTCTATGTGTTCAGAGAGTAGGGCAATACACTGCACCCTTCCTTGGGAAAGCTAGATGTCCTCAGCACACCAACAGCTCCAGGGATTCTGTTCTCTCACGTCCTACATGCCATGGAGTCCACCTCATTGTCCGATTTTGAGCTGCTCTTAGAAACACAATCTGCTTCGCCTTTCTTCCAGGAACTCACACCCAAGGACCCCATACCTACAGTAGAAAGGAGGCTTGCATCCTACTGCAACGAAACCACAGTTTTCCTGTTACACTGCAGGATTTTAGAATAGGCTTTAGCCTATTCTAGCCCGATAGCCTACATAGAGCATTTCAAATTTGAGGGAGTTCGCTATATGTAGAACACTTTGTGAAGAAAAGTTGATTCAGGCAAGGGACCAGGGTAGAGCTAGAGTCTCTTTTGACTTGTTAGAAATCAGAAGACTTCAGGCTGATTGTTCACCTGCAAAGAAGACCTGATGGCACAAGCCTTGCTTTCCCATATTAAAAGCTCTTAGTCATGCTGCCCTGAAGCTACCTAAATAACTCTCTTTTTGACTGGCCTCTAGGCACTGTAGTTAGCCCTCTGGAACAAAAAGCAGTTTTCTCTAAAGAAACACGGTGCTTCCATAGTATGGGTGGGAGCTCATCCTGTCAGGCTCTAGAGCTAAAGGGAAACTTGACGTGAGTACCTGCCTCACGCTAAGGCCTGAAAAGCCCTGCTGAAGCGAAAGCGTGTTGCAGTTTCCATTAGCTAGTATTCGCAGTTCGGCTTTACTTTAACGTTTCTCCGCTTTTCCAGACACTTAGGACCCTCGTGTGGGCACCCCACTGCCTACAAATACAGTGAGTACCAGCAGGTTCCACTGCCCTTCTAAGAAACTTCCAGGCCGTAAGTCTTTCCAAGTCACTCTGCATTCAGAGAGCAGGGCAATACACTGCACCCTTCCTTGGGAAAGCTAGATGTCCTCAGCACACCAACAGCTCCAGGGATTCTGTTCTCTCACGTCCTACATGCCATGGAAGTCTGCCTCATTGTCCTCATTTGAGCTGCACTTAGCAACACAATCTGATTCGCCTTTCTTCTAGGAACTCACACTCAAGGACCCCATACCTACAGGAGAAAGGAGGCTTGCATTCCTTCTGCAACCAAAGCACAGTTGTTCCTGTTACCCTGCAGGATTTTAGAATAGACTAAGGACCGATAGCCTACATAGAGCATTTCAAATTTGAGGCAGTTCGCTACATGGAGAACACTTTGTGAAGAAAAGTTGATTCAGGCAAGGGACAAGGGTAGAGCTAGAGTCTCTTTTGACTTGTTAGAAATCAGAAGGCTTCAGGCTGATGGTTCACCGGCAAAGAAACCTGATGGCACGAGCCTTGCTTTCCCTTCTTAAAAGCTCTTAGTCATGCTGCCCTGAAGCTACCTAAATAACTCTCTTTTTGACTGGCCTCTAGTCACTGTAGTTAGCCCTCTGGAACAAAAAGCAGTTTTCTCTAAGGAAACACGGTGCTTCCATAGTATGGGTGGGAGCTCATCCTGTCAGGCTCTAGAGCTAAAGGGAAACTTGACGTGAGTACCTGCCTCACGCTAAGGCCTGAAAAGCCCTGCTGAAGCGAAAGCGTGTTGCAGTTTCCATTAGCTAGTATTCGCAGTTCTGCTTTACTTTAACGTTTCTCCGCTTTTCCAGACTCTTTGGACCCTCGTGTGGGCACCCCATTGCCTACCAATACAGTGAGTACCAGCAGGCCGTACTGCCCTTCTAAGAAACATCCAGGCCGTAAGCCTTTCCAAGTCCCTCTATGTGTTCAGAGAGTAGGGCAATACACTGCACCCTTCCTTGGGAAAGCTAGATGTCCTCAGCACACCAACAGCTCCAGGGATTCTGTTCTCTCACGTCCTACATGCCATGGAGTCTGCCTCATTGTCCGATTTTGAGCTGCTCTTAGAAACACAATCTGCTTCGCCTTTCTTCCAGGAACTCACACCCAAGGACCCCATACCTACAGTAGAAAGGAGGCTTGCATCCTACTGCAACGAAACCACAGTTTTCCTGTTACACTGCAGGATTATAGAATAGGATTTAGCCTATTCTAGCCCGATAGCCTACATAGAGCATTTCAAATTTGAGGGAGTTCGCTACATGGAGAACACTTTGTGAAGAAAAGTTGATTCAGGCAAGGGACCAGGGTAGAGCTAGAGTCTCTTTTGACTTGTTAGAAATCAGAAGACTTCAGGCTGATTGTTCACCTGCAAAGAAGACCTGATGGCACAAGCCTTGCTTTCCCATATTAAAAGCTCTTAGTCATGCTGCCCTGAAGCTACCTAAATAACTCTCTTTTTGACTGGCCTCTAGTCACTGTAGTTAGCCCTCTGGAACAAAAAGCAGTTTTCTCTAAAGAAACACGGTGCTTCCATAGTATGGGTGGGAGCTCATCCTGTCAGGCTCTAGAGCTAAAGGGAAACTTGACGTGAGTACTTGCCTCACGCTAAGGCCTGAAAAGCCCTGCTGAAGCGAAAGCGTGTTGCAGTTTCCATTAGCTAGTATTCGCAGTTCTGCTTTACTTTAACGTTTCTCCGCTTTTCCAGACACTTAGGACCCTCGTGTGGGCACCCCATTGCCTACCAATACAGTGAGTACCAGCAGGCCGTACTGCCCTTCTAAGAAACATCCAGGCCGTAAGCCTTTCCAAGTCCCTCTATGTGTTCAGAGAGTAGGGCAATACACTGCACCCTTCCTTGGGAAAGCTAGATGTCCTCAGCACACCAACAGCTCCAGGGATTCTGTTCTCTCACGTCCTACATGCCATGGAGTCTGCCTCATTGTCCGATTTTGAGCTGCTCTTAGAAACACAATCTGCTTCGCCTTTCTTCCAGGAACTCACACCCAAGGACCCCATACCTACAGTAGAAAGGAGGCTTGCATCCTACTGCAACGAAACCACAGTTTTCCTGTTACACTGCAGGATTATAGAATAGGATTTAGCCTATTCTAGCCCGATAGCCTACATAGAGCATTTCAAATTTGAGGGAGTTCGCTACATGGAGAACACTTTGTGAAGAAAAGTTGATTCAGGCAAGGGACCAGGGTAGAGCTAGAGTCTCTTTTGACTTGTTAGAAATCAGAAGACTTCAGGCTGATTGTTCACCTGCAAAGAAGACCTGATGGCACAAGCCTTGCTTTCCCATATTAAAAGCTCTTAGTCATGCTGCCCTGAAGCTACCTAAATAACTCTCTTTTTGACTGGCCTCTAGTCACTGTAGTTAGCCCTCTGGAACAAAAAGCAGTTTTCTCTAAAGAAACACGGTGCTTCCATAGTATGGGTGGGAGCTCATCCTGTCAGGCTCTAGAGCTAAAGGGAAACTTGACGTGAGTACTTGCCTCACGCTAAGGCCTGAAAAGCCCTGCTGAAGCGAAAGCGTGTTGCAGTTTCCATTAGCTAGTATTCGCAGTTCTGCTTTACTTTAACGTTTCTCCGCTTTTCCAGACACTTAGGACCCTCGTGTGGGCACCCCATTGCCTACCAATACAGTGAGTACCAGCAGGCCGTACTGCCCTTCTAAGAAACATCCAGGCCGTAAGCCTTTCCAAGTCCCTCTATGTGTTCAGAGAGTAGGGCAATACACTGCACCCTTCCTTGGGAAAGCTAGATGTCCTCAGCACACCAACAGCTCCAGGGATTCTGTTCTCTCACGTCCTACATGCCATGGAGTCTGCCTCATTGTCCGATTTTGAGCTGCTCTTAGAAACACAATCTGCTTCGCCTTTCTTCCAGGAACTCACACCCAAGGACCCCATACCTACAGTAGAAAGGAGGCTTGCATCCTACTGCAACGAAACCACAGTTTTCCTGTTACACTGCAGGATTATAGAATAGGATTTAGCCTATTCTAGCCCGATAGCCTACATAGAGCATTTCAAATTTGAGGGAGTTCGCTACATGGAGAACACTTTGTGAAGAAAAGTTGATTCAGGCAAGGGACCAGGGTAGAGCTAGAGTCTCTTTTGACTTGTTAGAAATCAGAAGACTTCAGGCTGATTGTTCACCTGCAAAGAAGACCTGATGGCACAAGCCTTGCTTTCCCATATTAAAAGCTCTTAGTCATGCTGCCCTGAAGCTACCTAAATAACTCTCTTTTTGACTGGCCTCTAGTCACTGTAGTTAGCCCTCTGGAACAAAAAGCAGTTTTCTCTAAAGAAACACGGTGCTTCCATAGTATGGGTGGGAGCTCATCCTGTCAGGCTCTAGAGCTAAAGGGAAACTTGACGTGAGTACTTGCCTCACGCTAAGGCCTGAAAAGCCCTGCTGAAGCGAAAGCGTGTTGCAGTTTCCATTAGCTAGTATTCGCAGTTCTGCTTTACTTTAACGTTTCTCCGCTTTTCCAGACACTTAGGACCCTCGTGTGGGCACCCCATTGCCTACCAATACAGTGAGTACCAGCAGGCCGTACTGCCCTTCTAAGAAACATCCAGGCCGTAAGCCTTTCCAAGTCCCTCTATGTGTTCAGAGAGTAGGGCAATACACTGCACCCTTCCTTGGGAAAGCTAGATGTCCTCAGCACACCAACAGCTCCAGGGATTCTGTTCTCTCACGTCCTACATGCCATGGAGTCTGCCTCATTGTCCGATTTTGAGCTGCTCTTAGAAACACAATCTGCTTCGCCTTTCTTCCAGGAACTCACACCCAAGGACCCCATACCTACAGTAGAAAGGAGGCTTGCATCCTACTGCAACGAAACCACAGTTTTCCTGTTACACTGCAGGATTATAGAATAGGATTTAGCCTATTCTAGCCCGATAGCCTACATAGAGCATTTCAAATTTGAGGGAGTTCGCTACATGGAGAACACTTTGTGAAGAAAAGTTGATTCAGGCAAGGGACCAGGGTAGAGCTAGAGTCTCTTTTGACTTGTTAGAAATCAGAAGACTTCAGGCTGATTGTTCACCTGCAAAGAAGACCTGATGGCACAAGCCTTGCTTTCCCATATTAAAAGCTCTTAGTCATGCTGCCCTGAAGCTACCTAAATAACTCTCTTTTTGACTGGCCTCTAGTCACTGTAGTTAGCCCTCTGGAACAAAAAGCAGTTTTCTCTAAAGAAACACGGTGCTTCCATAGTATGGGTGGGAGCTCATCCTGTCAGGCTCTAGAGCTAAAGGGAAACTTGACGTGAGTACTTGCCTCACGCTAAGGCCTGAAAAGCCCTGCTGAAGCGAAAGCGTGTTGCAGTTTCCATTAGCTAGTATTCGCAGTTCTGCTTTACTTTAACGTTTCTCCGCTTTTCCAGACACTTAGGACCCTCGTGTGGGCACCCCACTGCCTACAAATACAGTGAGTACCAGCAGGTTCCACTGCCCTTCTAAGAAACTTCCAGGCCGTAAGTCTTTCCAAGTCACTCTGCATTCAGAGAGCAGGGCAATACACTGAACCCTTCCTTTGGAACGCTAGATGTCCTCAGCACACCAACAGCTCCAGGGATTCTGTTCTCTCACGTCCTACATGCCATGGAAGTCTGCCTCATTGTCCTCATTTGAGCTGCACTTAGCAACACAATCTGCTTCACCTCTGTTCTAGGAACTCACACCCAAGGACCCCATACCTACAGTAGAAACGAGGCTTGCATTCCTACTGCAACGAAACCACTGTTTCCTGTTACACTGCAGGATTTTGAATAGGCTAAGGACCGATAGCCTACTCAAAGTGTTCCAAGGATGAGTGAGTTCGCTACATGCAGAACACTTTGGGAAGTAATGTTGATTCAGGCAAGGGAACAGGGTGTAGCTAGAGTCTCTTTTGACTTGTTGGAAATCAGAAGGGTTTAGACTTCGTGTTCACCGCAAAAGATGACCTGATGGCACAAGCCTTGTTTCCCATATTAAAAGCTCTATTCAGGCTGCCCTGAAGCTACCTAAATACGTCTATTTCTGACTGGCCTCTAGTCACTGTAGTTACACTCTGGACGAAAAGGTTTCTCTAACGAAGCACGATGCTTCCATAGCATGGGTGGTAGCTCATCCCGTCAGGCTCTAGAGCTAAAGGGAAACTTGACGTCAGTACTTGCCTCACGCTAAGGCCTGAAGAGCCCTGCTGAAGCGAAAGCGTGTTGCAGTTTACATTAGCTCGTATTCGCAGTTCTGCTTTACTTTAACGTTTCTACGGTTTTCCAGACTCTTTGGACCCTCGTGTGGGCACCCCATTGCCTACCAATACAGTGAGTACCAGCAGGCCGTACTGCCCTTCTAAGAAACATCCAGGCCGTAAGCCTTTCCAAGTCCCTCTATGTGTTCAGAGAGTAGGGCAATACACTGCACCCTTCCTTGGGAAAGCTAGATGTCCTCAGCACACCAACAGCTCCAGGGATTCTGTTCTCTCACGTCCTACATGCCATGGAGTCCACCTCATTGTCCGATTTTGAGCTGCTCTTAGAAACACAATCTGCTTCGCCTTTCTTCCAGGAACTCACACCCAAGGACCCCATACCTACAGTAGAAAGGAGGCTTGCATCCTACTGCAACGAAACCACAGTTTTCCTGTTACACTGCAGGATTTTAGAATAGGCTTTAGCCTATTCTAGCCCGATAGCCTACATAGAGCATTTCAAATTTGAGGGAGTTCGCTATATGTAGAACACTTTGTGAAGAAAAGTTGATTCAGGCAAGGGACCAGGGTAGAGCTAGAGTCTCTTTTGACTTGTTAGAAATCAGAAGACTTCAGGCTGATTGTTCACCTGCAAAGAAGACCTGATGGCACAAGCCTTGCTTTCCCATATTAAAAGCTCTTAGTCATGCTGCCCTGAAGCTACCTAAATAACTCTCTTTTTGACTGGCCTCTAGGCACTGTAGTTAGCCCTCTGGAACAAAAAGCAGTTTTCTCTAAAGAAACACGGTGCTTCCATAGTATGGGTGGGAGCTCATCCTGTCAGGCTCTAGAGCTAAAGGGAAACTTGACGTGAGTACCTGCCTCACGCTAAGGCCTGAAAAGCCCTGCTGAAGCGAAAGCGTGTTGCAGTTTCCATTAGCTAGTATTCGCAGTTCGGCTTTACTTTAACGTTTCTCCGCTTTTCCAGACACTTAGGACCCTCGTGTGGGCACCCCACTGCCTACAAATACAGTGAGTACCAGCAGGTTCCACTGCCCTTCTAAGAAACTTCCAGGCCGTAAGTCTTTCCAAGTCACTCTGCATTCAGAGAGCAGGGCAATACACTGCACCCTTCCTTGGGAAAGCTAGATGTCCTCAGCACACCAACAGCTCCAGGGATTCTGTTCTCTCACGTCCTACATGCCATGGAAGTCTGCCTCATTGTCCTCATTTGAGCTGCACTTAGCAACACAATCTGATTCGCCTTTCTTCTAGGAACTCACACTCAAGGACCCCATACCTACAGGAGAAAGGAGGCTTGCATTCCTTCTGCAACCAAAGCACAGTTGTTCCTGTTACCCTGCAGGATTTTAGAATAGACTAAGGACCGATAGCCTACATAGAGCATTTCAAATTTGAGGCAGTTCGCTACATGGAGAACACTTTGTGAAGAAAAGTTGATTCAGGCAAGGGACAAGGGTAGAGCTAGAGTCTCTTTTGACTTGTTAGAAATCAGAAGGCTTCAGGCTGATGGTTCACCGGCAAAGAAACCTGATGGCACGAGCCTTGCTTTCCCTTCTTAAAAGCTCTTAGTCATGCTGCCCTGAAGCTACCTAAATAACTCTCTTTTTGACTGGCCTCTAGTCACTGTAGTTAGCCCTCTGGAACAAAAAGCAGTTTTCTCTAAGGAAACACGGTGCTTCCATAGTATGGGTGGGAGCTCATCCTGTCAGGCTCTAGAGCTAAAGGGAAACTTGACGTGAGTACCTGCCTCACGCTAAGGCCTGAAAAGCCCTGCTGAAGCGAAAGCGTGTTGCAGTTTCCATTAGCTAGTATTCGCAGTTCTGCTTTACTTTAACGTTTCTCCGCTTTTCCAGACTCTTTGGACCCTCGTGTGGGCACCCCATTGCCTACCAATACAGTGAGTACCAGCAGGCCGTACTGCCCTTCTAAGAAACATCCAGGCCGTAAGCCTTTCCAAGTCCCTCTATGTGTTCAGAGAGTAGGGCAATACACTGCACCCTTCCTTGGGAAAGCTAGATGTCCTCAGCACACCAACAGCTCCAGGGATTCTGTTCTCTCACGTCCTACATGCCATGGAGTCTGCCTCATTGTCCGATTTTGAGCTGCTCTTAGAAACACAATCTGCTTCGCCTTTCTTCCAGGAACTCACACCCAAGGACCCCATACCTACAGTAGAAAGGAGGCTTGCATCCTACTGCAACGAAACCACAGTTTTCCTGTTACACTGCAGGATTATAGAATAGGATTTAGCCTATTCTAGCCCGATAGCCTACATAGAGCATTTCAAATTTGAGGGAGTTCGCTACATGGAGAACACTTTGTGAAGAAAAGTTGATTCAGGCAAGGGACCAGGGTAGAGCTAGAGTCTCTTTTGACTTGTTAGAAATCAGAAGACTTCAGGCTGATTGTTCACCTGCAAAGAAGACCTGATGGCACAAGCCTTGCTTTCCCATATTAAAAGCTCTTAGTCATGCTGCCCTGAAGCTACCTAAATAACTCTCTTTTTGACTGGCCTCTAGTCACTGTAGTTAGCCCTCTGGAACAAAAAGCAGTTTTCTCTAAAGAAACACGGTGCTTCCATAGTATGGGTGGGAGCTCATCCTGTCAGGCTCTAGAGCTAAAGGGAAACTTGACGTGAGTACCTGCCTCACGCTAAGGCCTGAAAAGCCCTGCTGAAGCGAAAGCGTGTTGCAGTTTCCATTAGCTAGTATTCGCAGTTCGGCTTTACTTTAACGTTTCTCCGCTTTTCCAGACACTTAGGACCCTCGTGTGGGCACCCCACTGCCTACAAATACAGTGAGTACCAGCAGGTCCCACTGCCCTTCTAAGAAACTTCCAGGCCGTAAGTCTTTCCAAGTCACTCTGCATTCAGAGAGCAGGGCAATACACTGCACCCTTCCTTGGGAAAGCTAGATGTCCTCAGCACACCAACAGCTCCAGGGATTCTGTTCTCTCACGTCCTACATGCCATGGAAGTCTGCCTCATTGTCCTCATTTGAGCTGCACTTAGCAACACAATCTGATTCGCCTTTCTTCTAGGAACTCACACTCAAGGACCCCATACCTACAGGAGAAAGGAGGCTTGCATTCCTTCTGCAACCAAAGCACAGTTGTTCCTGTTACTCTGCAGGATTTTAGAATAGACTAAGGACCGATAGCCTACATAGAGCATTTCAAATTTGAGGCAGTTCGCTACATGGAGAACACTTTGTGAAGAAAAGTTGATTCAGGCAAGGGACAAGGGTAGAGCTAGAGTCTCTTTTGACTTGTTAGAAATCAGAAGGCTTCAGGCTGATGGTTCACCGGCAAAGAAACCTGATGGCACGAGCCTTGCTTTCCCTTCTTAAAAGCTCTTAGTCATGCTGCCCTGAAGCTACCTAAATAACTCTCTTTTTGACTGGCCTCTAGTCACTGTAGTTAGCCCTCTGGAACAAAAAGCAGTTTTCTCTAAGGAAACACGGTGCTTCCATAGTATGGGTGGGAGCTCATCCTGTCAGGCTCTAGAGCTAAAGGGAAACTTGACGTGAGTACCTGCCTCACGCTAAGGCCTGAAAAGCCCTGCTGAAGCGAAAGCGTGTTGCAGTTTCCATTAGCTAGTATTCGCAGTTCTGCTTTACTTTAACGTTTCTCCGCTTTTCCAGACTCTTTGGACCCTCGTGTGGGCACCCCATTGCCTACCAATACAGTGAGTACCAGCAGGCCGTACTGCCCTTCTAAGAAACATCCAGGCCGTAAGCCTTTCCAAGTCCCTCTATGTGTTCAGAGAGTAGGGCAATACACTGCACCCTTCCTTGGGAAAGCTAGATGTCCTCAGCACACCAACAGCTCCAGGGATTCTGTTCTCTCACGTCCTACATGCCATGGAGTCTGCCTCATTGTCCGATTTTGAGCTGCTCTTAGAAACACAATCTGCTTCGCCTTTCTTCCAGGAACTCACACCCAAGGACCCCATACCTACAGTAGAAAGGAGGCTTGCATCCTACTGCAACGAAACCACAGTTTTCCTGTTACACTGCAGGATTATAGAATAGGCTTTAGCCTATTCTAGCCCGATAGCCTACATAGAGCATTTCAAATTTGAGGGAGTTCGCTACATGGAGAACACTTTGTGAAGAAAAGTTGATTCAGGCAAGGGACCAGGGTAGAGCTAGAGTCTCTTTTGACTTGTTAGAAATCAGAAGACTTCAGGCTGATTGTTCACCTGCAAAGAAGACCTGATGGCACAAGCCTTGCTTTCCCATATTAAAAGCTCTTAGTCATGCTGCCCTGAAGCTACCTAAATAACTCTCTTTTTGACTGGCCTCTAGTCACTGTAGTTAGCCCTCTGGAACAAAAAGCAGTTTTCTCTAAAGAAACACGGTGCTTCCATAGTATGGGTGGGAGCTCATCCTGTCAGGCTCTAGAGCTAAAGGGAAACTTGACGTGAGTACTTGCCTCACGCTAAGGCCTGAAAAGCCCTGCTGAAGCGAAAGCGTGTTGCAGTTTCCATTAGCTAGTATTCGCAGTTCTGCTTTACTTTAACGTTTCTCCGCTTTTCCAGACACTTAGGACCCTCGTGTGGGCACCCCATTGCCTACCAATACAGTGAGTACCAGCAGGCCGTACTGCCCTTCTAAGAAACATCCAGGCCGTAAGCCTTTCCAAGTCCCTCTATGTGTTCAGAGAGTAGGGCAATACACTGCACCCTTCCTTGGGAAAGCTAGATGTCCTCAGCACACCAACAGCTCCAGGGATTCTGTTCTCTCACGTCCTACATGCCATGGAGTCTGCCTCATTGTCCGATTTTGAGCTGCTCTTAGAAACACAATCTGCTTCGCCTTTCTTCCAGGAACTCACACCCAAGGACCCCATACCTACAGTAGAAAGGAGGCTTGCATCCTACTGCAACGAAACCACAGTTTTCCTGTTACACTGCAGGATTATAGAATAGGATTTAGCCTATTCTAGCCCGATAGCCTACATAGAGCATTTCAAATTTGAGGGAGTTCGCTACATGGAGAACACTTTGTGAAGAAAAGTTGATTCAGGCAAGGGACCAGGGTAGAGCTAGAGTCTCTTTTGACTTGTTAGAAATCAGAAGACTTCAGGCTGATTGTTCACCTGCAAAGAAGACCTGATGGCACAAGCCTTGCTTTCCCATATTAAAAGCTCTTAGTCATGCTGCCCTGAAGCTACCTAAATAACTCTCTTTTTGACTGGCCTCTAGTCACTGTAGTTAGCCCTCTGGAACAAAAAGCAGTTTTCTCTAAAGAAACACGGTGCTTCCATAGTATGGGTGGGAGCTCATCCTGTCAGGCTCTAGAGCTAAAGGGAAACTTGACGTGAGTACTTGCCTCACGCTAAGGCCTGAAAAGCCCTGCTGAAGCGAAAGTGTGTTGCAGTTTCCATTAGCTAGTATTCGCAGTTCTGCTTTACTTTAACGTTTCTCCGCTTTTCCAGACACTTAGGACCCTCGTGTGGGCACCCCATTGCCTACCAATACAGTGAGTACCAGCAGGCCGTACTGCCCTTCTAAGAAACATCCAGGCCGTAAGCCTTTCCAAGTCCCTCTATGTGTTCAGAGAGTAGGGCAATACACTGCACCCTTCCTTGGGAAAGCTAGATGTCCTCAGCACACCAACAGCTCCAGGGATTCTGTTCTCTCACGTCCTACATGCCATGGAGTCTGCCTCATTGTCCGATTTTGAGCTGCTCTTAGAAACACAATCTGCTTCGCCTTTCTTCCAGGAACTCACACCCAAGGACCCCATACCTACAGTAGAAAGGAGGCTTGCATCCTACTGCAACGAAACCACAGTTTTCCTGTTACACTGCAGGATTATAGAATAGGATTTAGCCTATTCTAGCCCGATAGCCTACATAGAGCATTTCAAATTTGAGGGAGTTCGCTACATGGAGAACACTTTGTGAAGAAAAGTTGATTCAGGCAAGGGACCAGGGTAGAGCTAGAGTCTCTTTTGACTTGTTAGAAATCAGAAGACTTCAGGCTGATTGTTCACCTGCAAAGAAGACCTGATGGCACAAGCCTTGCTTTCCCATATTAAAAGCTCTTAGTCATGCTGCCCTGAAGCTACCTAAATAACTCTCTTTTTGACTGGCCTCTAGTCACTGTAGTTAGCCCTCTGGAACAAAAAGCAGTTTTCTCTAAAGAAACACGGTGCTTCCATAGTATGGGTGGGAGCTCATCCTGTCAGGCTCTAGAGCTAAAGGGAAACTTGACGTGAGTACTTGCCTCACGCTAAGGCCTGAAAAGCCCTGCTGAAGCGAAAGCGTGTTGCAGTTTCCATTAGCTAGTATTCGCAGTTCTGCTTTACTTTAACGTTTCTCCGCTTTTCCAGACACTTAGGACCCTCGTGTGGGCACCCCACTGCCTACAAATACAGTGAGTACCAGCAGGTTCCACTGCCCTTCTAAGAAACTTCCAGGCCGTAAGTCTTTCCAAGTCACTCTGCATTCAGAGAGCAGGGCAATACACTGAACCCTTCCTTGGGAACGCTAGATGTCCTCAGCACACCAACAGCTCCAGGGATTCTGTTCTCTCATGTCCTACATGCCATGGAAGTCTGCCTCATTGTCCTCATTTCAGCTGCACTTAGCAACACAATCTGCTTCACCTCTGTTCTAGGAACTCACACCCAAGGACCCCATACCTACAGTAGAAACGAGGCTTGCATTCCTACTGCAACGAAACCACTGTTTCCTGTTACACTGCAGGATTTTGAATAGGCTAAGGACCGATAGCCTACTCAAAGTGTTCCAAGGATGAGTGAGTTCGCTACATGCAGAACACTTTGGGAAGTAATGTTGATTCAGGCAAGGGAACAGGGTGTAGCTAGAGTCTCTTTTGACTTGTTGGAAATCAGAAGGGTTTAGACTTCGTGTTCACCGCAAAAGATGACCTGATGGCACAAGCCTTGTTTCCCATATTAAAAGCTCTATTCAGGCTGCCCTGAAGCTACCTAAATACGTCTATTTCTGACTGGCCTCTAGTCACTGTAGTTACACTCTGGACGAAAAGGTTTCTCTAACGAAGCACGATGCTTCCATAGCATGGGTGGTAGCTCATCCCGTCAGGCTCTAGAGCTAAAGGGAAACTTGACGTCAGTACTTGCCTCACGCTAAGGCCTGAAGAGCCCTGCTGAAGCGAAAGCGTGTTGCAGTTTACATTAGCTCGTATTCGCAGTTCTGCTTTACTTTAACGTTTCTACGGTTTTCCAGACTCTTTGGACCCTCGTGTGGGCACCCCATTGCCTACCAATACAGTGAGTACCAGCAGGCCGTACTGCCCTTCTAAGAAACATCCAGGCCGTAAGCCTTTCCAAGTCCCTCTATGTGTTCAGAGAGTAGGGCAATACACTGCACCCTTCCTTGGGAAAGCTAGATGTCCTCAGCACACCAACAGCTCCAGGGATTCTGTTCTCTCACGTCCTACATGCCATGGAGTCCACCTCATTGTCCGATTTTGAGCTGCTCTTAGAAACACAATCTGCTTCGCCTTTCTTCCAGGAACTCACACCCAAGGACCCCATACCTACAGTAGAAAGGAGGCTTGCATCCTACTGCAACGAAACCACAGTTTTCCTGTTACACTGCAGGATTTTAGAATAGGCTTTAGCCTATTCTAGCCCGATAGCCTACATAGAGCATTTCAAATTTGAGGGAGTTCGCTATATGTAGAACACTTTGTGAAGAAAAGTTGATTCAGGCAAGGGACCAGGGTAGAGCTAGAGTCTCTTTTGACTTGTTAGAAATCAGAAGACTTCAGGCTGATTGTTCACCTGCAAAGAAGACCTGATGGCACAAGCCTTGCTTTCCCATATTAAAAGCTCTTAGTCATGCTGCCCTGAAGCTACCTAAATAACTCTCTTTTTGACTGGCCTCTAGGCACTGTAGTTAGCCCTCTGGAACAAAAAGCAGTTTTCTCTAAAGAAACACGGTGCTTCCATAGTATGGGTGGGAGCTCATCCTGTCAGGCTCTAGAGCTAAAGGGAAACTTGACGTGAGTACCTGCCTCACGCTAAGGCCTGAAAAGCCCTGCTGAAGCGAAAGCGTGTTGCAGTTTCCATTAGCTAGTATTCGCAGTTCGGCTTTACTTTAACGTTTCTCCGCTTTTCCAGACACTTAGGACCCTCGTGTGGGCACCCCACTGCCTACAAATACAGTGAGTACCAGCAGGTTCCACTGCCCTTCTAAGAAACTTCCAGGCCGTAAGTCTTTCCAAGTCACTCTGCATTCAGAGAGCAGGGCAATACACTGCACCCTTCCTTGGGAAAGCTAGATGTCCTCAGCACACCAACAGCTCCAGGGATTCTGTTCTCTCACGTCCTACATGCCATGGAAGTCTGCCTCATTGTCCTCATTTGAGCTGCACTTAGCAACACAATCTGATTCGCCTTTCTTCTAGGAACTCACACTCAAGGACCCCATACCTACAGGAGAAAGGAGGCTTGCATTCCTTCTGCAACCAAAGCACAGTTGTTCCTGTTACCCTGCAGGATTTTAGAATAGACTAAGGACCGATAGCCTACATAGAGCATTTCAAATTTGAGGCAGTTCGCTACATGGAGAACACTTTGTGAAGAAAAGTTGATTCAGGCAAGGGACAAGGGTAGAGCTAGAGTCTCTTTTGACTTGTTAGAAATCAGAAGGCTTCAGGCTGATGGTTCACCGGCAAAGAAACCTGATGGCACGAGCCTTGCTTTCCCTTCTTAAAAGCTCTTAGTCATGCTGCCCTGAAGCTACCTAAATAACTCTCTTTTTGACTGGCCTCTAGTCACTGTAGTTAGCCCTCTGGAACAAAAAGCAGTTTTCTCTAAGGAAACACGGTGCTTCCATAGTATGGGTGGGAGCTCATCCTGTCAGGCTCTAGAGCTAAAGGGAAACTTGACGTGAGTACCTGCCTCACGCTAAGGCCTGAAAAGCCCTGCTGAAGCGAAAGCGTGTTGCAGTTTCCATTAGCTAGTATTCGCAGTTCTGCTTTACTTTAACGTTTCTCCGCTTTTCCAGACTCTTTGGACCCTCGTGTGGGCACCCCATTGCCTACCAATACAGTGAGTACCAGCAGGCCGTACTGCCCTTCTAAGAAACATCCAGGCCGTAAGCCTTTCCAAGTCCCTCTATGTGTTCAGAGAGTAGGGCAATACACTGCACCCTTCCTTGGGAAAGCTAGATGTCCTCAGCACACCAACAGCTCCAGGGATTCTGTTCTCTCACGTCCTACATGCCATGGAGTCTGCCTCATTGTCCGATTTTGAGCTGCTCTTAGAAACACAATCTGCTTCGCCTTTCTTCCAGGAACTCACACCCAAGGACCCCATACCTACAGTAGAAAGGAGGCTTGCATCCTACTGCAACGAAACCACAGTTTTCCTGTTACACTGCAGGATTATAGAATAGGATTTAGCCTATTCTAGCCCGATAGCCTACATAGAGCATTTCAAATTTGAGGGAGTTCGCTACATGGAGAACACTTTGTGAAGAAAAGTTGATTCAGGCAAGGGACCAGGGTAGAGCTAGAGTCTCTTTTGACTTGTTAGAAATCAGAAGACTTCAGGCTGATTGTTCACCTGCAAAGAAGACCTGATGGCACAAGCCTTGCTTTCCCATATTAAAAGCTCTTAGTCATGCTGCCCTGAAGCTACCTAAATAACTCTCTTTTTGACTGGCCTCTAGTCACTGTAGTTAGCCCTCTGGAACAAAAAGCAGTTTTCTCTAAAGAAACACGGTGCTTCCATAGTATGGGTGGGAGCTCATCCTGTCAGGCTCTAGAGCTAAAGGGAAACTTGACGTGAGTACTTGCCTCACGCTAAGGCCTGAAAAGCCCTGCTGAAGCGAAAGCGTGTTGCAGTTTCCATTAGCTAGTATTCGCAGTTCTGCTTTACTTTAACGTTTCTCCGCTTTTCCAGACACTTAGGACCCTCGTGTGGGCACCCCATTGCCTACCAATACAGTGAGTACCAGCAGGCCGTACTGCCCTTCTAAGAAACATCCAGGCCGTAAGCCTTTCCAAGTCCCTCTATGTGTTCAGAGAGTAGGGCAATACACTGCACCCTTCCTTGGGAAAGCTAGATGTCCTCAGCACACCAACAGCTCCAGGGATTCTGTTCTCTCACGTCCTACATGCCATGGAGTCTGCCTCATTGTCCGATTTTGAGCTGCTCTTAGAAACACAATCTGCTTCGCCTTTCTTCCAGGAACTCACACCCAAGGACCCCATACCTACAGTAGAAAGGAGGCTTGCATCCTACTGCAACGAAACCACAGTTTTCCTGTTACACTGCAGGATTATAGAATAGGATTTAGCCTATTCTAGCCCGATAGCCTACATAGAGCATTTCAAATTTGAGGGAGTTCGCTACATGGAGAACACTTTGTGAAGAAAAGTTGATTCAGGCAAGGGACCAGGGTAGAGCTAGAGTCTCTTTTGACTTGTTAGAAATCAGAAGACTTCAGGCTGATTGTTCACCTGCAAAGAAGACCTGATGGCACAAGCCTTGCTTTCCCATATTAAAAGCTCTTAGTCATGCTGCCCTGAAGCTACCTAAATAACTCTCTTTTTGACTGGCCTCTAGTCACTGTAGTTAGCCCTCTGGAACAAAAAGCAGTTTTCTCTAAAGAAACACGGTGCTTCCATAGTATGGGTGGGAGCTCATCCTGTCAGGCTCTAGAGCTAAAGGGAAACTTGACGTGAGTACTTGCCTCACGCTAAGGCCTGAAAAGCCCTGCTGAAGCGAAAGCGTGTTGCAGTTTCCATTAGCTAGTATTCGCAGTTCTGCTTTACTTTAACGTTTCTCCGCTTTTCCAGACACTTAGGACCCTCGTGTGGGCACCCCATTGCCTACCAATACAGTGAGTACCAGCAGGCCGTACTGCCCTTCTAAGAAACATCCAGGCCGTAAGCCTTTCCAAGTCCCTCTATGTGTTCAGAGAGTAGGGCAATACACTGCACCCTTCCTTGGGAAAGCTAGATGTCCTCAGCACACCAACAGCTCCAGGGATTCTGTTCTCTCACGTCCTACATGCCATGGAGTCTGCCTCATTGTCCGATTTTGAGCTGCTCTTAGAAACACAATCTGCTTCGCCTTTCTTCCAGGAACTCACACCCAAGGACCCCATACCTACAGTAGAAAGGAGGCTTGCATCCTACTGCAACGAAACCACAGTTTTCCTGTTACACTGCAGGATTATAGAATAGGCTTTAGCCTATTCTAGCCCGATAGCCTACATAGAGCATTTCAAATTTGAGGGAGTTCGCTACATGGAGAACACTTTGTGAAGAAAAGTTGATTCAGGCAAGGGACCAGGGTAGAGCTAGAGTCTCTTTTGACTTGTTAGAAATCAGAAGACTTCAGGCTGATTGTTCACCTGCAAAGAAGACCTGATGGCACAAGCCTTGCTTTCCCATATTAAAAGCTCTTAGTCATGCTGCCCTGAAGCTACCTAAATAACTCTCTTTTTGACTGGCCTCTAGTCACTGTAGTTAGCCCTCTGGAACAAAAAGCAGTTTTGTCTAAAGAAACACGGTTCTTCCATAGTATGGGTGGGAGCTCATCCTGTCAGGCTCTAGAGCTAAAGGGAAACTTGACGTGAGTACTTGCCTCACGCTAAGGCCTGAAAAGCCCTGCTGAAGCGAAAGCGTGTTGCAGTTTCCATTAGCTAGTATTCGCAGTTCTGCTTTACTTTAACGTTTCTCCGCTTTTCCAGACACTTAGGACCCTCGTGTGGGCACCCCACTGCCTACAAATACAGTGAGTACCAGCAGGTTCCACTGCCCTTCTAAGAAACTTCCAGGCCGTAAGTCTTTCCAAGTCACTCTGCATTCAGAGAGCAGGGCAATACACTGCACCCTTCCTTGGGAACGCTAGATGTCCTCAGCACACCAACAGCTCCAGGGATTCTGTTCTCTCACGTCCTACATGCCATGGAAGTCTGCCTCATTGTCCTCATTTCAGCTGCACTTAGCAACACAATCTGCTTCACCTCTGTTCTAGGAACTCACACCCAAGGACCCCATACCTACAGTAGAAACGAGGCTTGCATTCCTACTGCAACGAAACCACTGTTTCCTGTTACACTGCAGGATTTTGAATAGGCTAAGGACCGATAGCCTACTCAAAGTGTTCCAAGGATGAGTGAGTTCGCTACATGCAGAACACTTTGGGAAGTAATGTTGATTCAGGCAAGGGAACAGGGTGTAGCTAGAGTCTCTTTTGACTTGGAAATCAGAAGGGTTTAGACTTCGTGTTCACCGCAAAAGATGACCTGATGGCACAAGCCTTGTTTCCCATATTAAAAGCTCTATTCAGGCTGCCCTGAAGCTACCTAAATACGTCTATTTCTGACTGGCCTCTAGTCACTGTAGTTACACTCTGGACGAAAAGGTTTCTCTAACGAAGCACGATGCTTCCATAGCATGGGTGGTAGCTCATCCCGTCAGGCTCTAGAGCTAAAGGGAAACTTGACGTCAGTACTTGCCTCACGCTAAGGCCTGAAGAGCCCTGCTGAAGCGAAAGCGTGTTGCAGTTTACATTAGTTCGTATTCGCAGTTCTGCTTTACTTTAACGTTTCTACGGTTTTCCAGACTCTTTGGACCCTCGTGTGGGCACCCCATTGCCTACCAATACAGTGAGAACCAGCAGGCCGTACTGCCCTTCTAAGAAACATCCAGGCCGTTAGCCTTTCCAAGTCACTCTATGTGTTCAGAGAGTAGGGCAATACACTGCACCCTTCCTTGGGAAAGCTAGATGTCCTCAGCACACCAACAGCTCCAGGGATTCTGTTCTCTCACGTCCTACATGCCATGGAGTCTGCCTCATTGTCCGATTTTGAGCTGCTCTTAGAAACACAATCTGCTTCGCCTTTCTTCCAGGAACTCACACCCAAGGACCCCATACCTACAGTAGAAAGGAGGCTTGCATCCTACTGCAACGAAACCACAGTTTTCCTGTTACACTGCAGGATTTTAGAATAGGCTTTAGCCTATTCTAGCCCGATAGCCTACATAGAGCATTTCAAATTTGAGGGAGTTCGCTACATGGAGAACACTTTGTGAAGAAAAGTTGATTCAGGCAAGGGACCAGGGTAGAGCTAGAGTCTCTTTTGACTTGTTAGAAATCAGAAGACTTCAGGCTGATTGTTCACCGGCAAAGAAGACCTGATGGCACAAGCCTTGCTTTCCCATATTAAAAGCTCTTAGTCATGCTGCCCTGAAGCTACCTAAATAACTCTCTTTTTGACTGGCCTCTAGTCACTGTAGTTAGCCCTCTGGAACAAAAAGCAGTTTTCTCTAAAGAAACACGGTGCTTCCATAGTATGGGTGGGAGCTCATCCTGTCAGGCTCTAGAGCTAAAGGGAAACTTGACGTGAGTACTTGCCTCACGCTAAGGCCTGAAAAGCCCTGCTGAAGCGAAAGCGTGTTGCAGTTTCCATTAGCTAGTATTCGCAGTTCTGCTTTACTTTAACGTTTCTCCGCTTTTCCAGACACTTAGGACCCTCGTGTGGGCACCCCACTGCCTACAAATACAGTGAGTACCAGCAGGTTCCACTGCCCTTCTAAGAAACTTCCAGGCCGTAAGTCTTTCCAAGTCACTCTGCATTCAGAGAGCAGGGCAATACACTGCACCCTTCCTTGGGAAAGCTAGATGTCCTCAGCACACCAACAGCTCCAGGGATTCTGTTCTCTCACGTCCTACATGCCATGGAAGTCTGCCTCATTGTCCTCATTTGAGCTGCACTTAGCAACACAATCTGATTCGCCTTTCTTCTAGGAACTCACACTCAAGGACCCCATACCTACAGGAGAAAGGAGGCTTGCGTTCCTACTGCAACCAAAGCACAGTTGTTCCTGTTACACTGCAGTATTTTGAATAGGCTAAGGACCGATAGCCTACTTAGAGTGTTCCAAGGATGAGTGAGTTCGCTACATGCAGAACACTTTGGGAAGAAAAGTTGATTCAGGCAAGGGAACAGGGTGTAGCTAGAGTCTCTTTTGACTTGTTGGAAATCAGATGGGTTTAGACTTCGTGTTCACCGCAAAAGATGACCTGATGGCACAAGCCTTGTTTCCCATATTAAAAGCTCTATTCAGGTTGCCCTGAAGCTACCTAAATACGTCTATTTCTGACTGGCCTCTAGTCACTGTAGTTACACTCAGGACGAAAAGATTTCTCTAACGAAGCACGATGCTTCCATAGCATGGGTGATAGCTCATCCCGACAGGCTCTAGAGCTAAAGGGAAACTTGACGTCAGTACTTGCCTCACGCTAAGGCCTGAAGAGCCCTGCTGAAGCGAAAGCGTGTTGCAGTTTACATTAGCTCGTATTCGCAGTTCTGCTTTACTTTAACGTTTCTACGGTTTTCCAGACTCTTTGGACCCTCTGTGGGCACCCCATTGCCTACCAATACAGTGAGTACCAGCAGGCCGTACTGCCCTTCTAAGAAACATCCAGGCCGTAAGCCTTTCCAAGTCACTCTATGTGTTCAGAGAGTAGGGCAATACACTGCACCCTTCCTTGGGAAAGCTAGATGTCCTCAGCACACCAACAGCTCCAGGGATTCTGTTCTCTCACGTCCTACATGCCATGGAGTCTGCCTCATTGTCCGATTTTGAGCTGCTCTTAGAAACACAATCTGCTTCGCCTTTCTTCCAGGAACTCACACCCAAGGACCCCATACCTACAGTAGAAAGGAGGCTTGCATCCTACTGCAACGAAACCACAGTTTTCCTGTTACACTGCAGGATTATAGAATAGGCTTTAGCCTATTCTAGCCCGATAGCCTACATAGAGCATTTCAAATTTGAGGGAGTTCGCTACATGGAGAACACTTTGTGAAGAAAAGTTGATTCAGGCAAGGGACCAGGGTAGAGCTAGAGTCTCTTTTGACTTGTTAGAAATCAGAAGACTTCAGGCTGATTGTTCACCTGCAAAGAAGACCTGATGGCACAAGCCTTGCTTTCCCATATTAAAAGCTCTTAGTCATGCTGCCCTGAAGCTACCTAAATAACTCTCTTTTTGACTGGCCTCTAGTCACTGTAGTTAGCCCTCTGGAACAAAAAGCAGTTTTCTCTAAAGAAACACGGTGCTTCCATAGTATGGGTGGGAGCTCATCCTGTCAGGCTCTAGAGCTAAAGGGAAACTTGACGTGAGTACTTGCCTCACGCTAAGGCCTGAAAAGCCCTGCTGAAACGAAAGCGTGTTGCAGTTTCCATTAGCTAGTATTCGCAGTTCTGCTTTACTTTAACGTTTCTCCGCTTTTCCAGACACTTAGGACCCTCGTGTGGGCACCCCACTGCCTACAAATACAGTGAGTACCAGCAGGTTCCACTGCCCTTCTAAGAAACTTCCAGGCCGTAAGTCTTTCCAAGTCACTCTGCATTCAGAGAGCAGGGCAATACACTGCACCCTTCCTTGGGAACGCTAGATGTCCTCAGCACACCAACAGCTCCAGGGATTCTGTTCTCTCACGTCCTACATGCCATGGAAGTCTGCCTCATTGTCCTCATTTGAGCTGCACTTAGCAACACAATCTGCTTCACCTCTGTTCTAGGAACTCACACCCAAGGACCCCATACCTACAGTAGAAACGAGGCTTGCATTCCTACTGCAACGAAACCACTGTTTCCTGTTACACTGCAGGATTTTGAATAGGCTAAGGACCGATAGCCTACTCAAAGTGTTCCAAGGATGAGTGAGTTCGCTACATGCAGAACACTTTGGGAAGTAATGTTGATTCAGGCAAGGGAACAGGGTGTAGCTAGAGTCTCTTTTGACTTGTTGGAAATCAGAAGGGTTTAGACTTCGTGTTCACCGCAAAAGATGACCTGATGGCACAAGCCTTGTTTCCCATATTAAAAGCTCTATTCAGGCTGCCCTGAAGCTACCTAAATACGTCTATTTCTGACTGGCCTCTAGTCACTGTAGTTACACTCTGGACGAAAAGGTTTCTCTAACGAAGCACGATGCTTCCATAGCATGGGTGGTAGCTCATCCCGTCAGGCTCTAGAGCTAAAGGGAAACTTGACGTCAGTACTTGCCTCACGCTAAGGCCTGAAGAGCCCTGCTGAAGCGAAAGCGTGTTGCAGTTTACATTAGCTCGTATTCGCAGTTCTGCTTTACTTTAACGTTTCTACGGTTTTCCAGACTCTTTGGACCCTCGTGTGGGCACCCCATTGCCTACCAATACAGTGAGTACCAGCAGGCCGTACTGCACTTCTAAGAAACATCCAGGCCGTAAGCCTTTCCAAGTCCCTCTATGTGTTCAGAGAGTAGGGCAATACACTGCACCCTTCCTTGGGAAAGCTAGATGTCCTCAGCACACCAACAGCTCCAGGGATTCTGTTCTCTCACGTCCTACATGCCATGGAGTCTGCCTCATTGTCCGATTTTGAGCTGCTCTTAGAAACACAATCTGCTTCGCCTTTCTTCCAGGAACTCACACCCAAGGACCCCATACCTACAGTAGAAAGGAGGCTTGCATCCTACTGCAACGAAACCACAGTTTTCCTGTTACACTGCAGGATTTTAGAATAGGCTTTAGCCTATTCTAGCCCGATAGCCTACATAGAGCATTTCAAATTTGAGGGAGTTCGCTATATGTAGAACACTTTGTGAAGAAAAGTTGATTCAGGCAAGGGACCAGGGTAGAGCTAGAGTCTCTTTTGACTTGTTAGAAATCAGAAGACTTCAGGCTGATTGTTCACCTGCAAAGAAGACCTGATGGCACAAGCCTTGCTTTCCCATATTAAAAGCTCTTAGTCATGCTGCCCTGAAGCTACCTAAATAACTCTCTTTTTGACTGGCCTCTAGTCACTGTAGTTAGCCCTCTGGAACAAAAAGCAGTTTTCTCTAAAGAAACACGGTGCTTCCATAGTATGGGTGGGAGCTCATCCTGTCAGGCTCTAGAGCTAAAGGGAAACTTGACGTGAGTACCTGCCTCACGCTAAGGCCTGAAAAGCCCTGCTGAAGCGAAAGCGTGTTGCAGTTTCCATTAGCTAGTATTCGCAGTTCTGCTTTACTTTAACGTTTCTCCGCTTTTCCAGACACTTAGGACCCTCGTGTGGGCACCCCACTGCCTACAAATACAGTGAGTAACAGCAGGTTCCACTGCCCTTCTAAGAAACTTCCAGGCCGTAAGTCTTTCCAAGTCACTCTGCATTCAGAGAGCAGGGCAATACACTGCACCCTTCCTTGGGAAAGCTAGATGTCCTCAGCACACCAACAGCTCCAGAGATTCTGTTCTCTCACGTCCTACATGCCATGGAAGTCTGCCTCATTGTCCTCATTTGAGCTGCACTTAGCAACACAATCTGATTCGCCTTTCTTCTAGGAACTCACACTCAAGGACCCCATACCTACAGGAGAAAGGAGGCTTGCATTCCTTCTGCAACCAAAGCACAGTTGTTCCTGTTACCCTGCAGGATTTTAGAATAGCCTAAGGACCGATAGCCTACATAGAGCATTTCAAATTTGAGGCAGTTCGCTACATGTAGAACACTTTGTGAAGAAAAGTTGATTCAGGCAAGGGACAAGGGTAGAGCTAGAGTCTCTTTTGACTTGTTAGAAATCAGAAGGCTTCAGGCTGATGGTTCACCGGCAAAGAAACCTGATGGCACGAGCCTTGCTTTCCCTTCTTAAAAGCTCTTAGTCATGCTGCCCTGAAGCTACCTAAATAACTCTCTTTTTGACTGGCCTCTAGTCACTGTAGTTAGCCCTCTGGAACAAAAAGCAGTTTTCTCTAAGGAAACACGGTGCTTCCATAGTATGGGTGGGAGCTCATCTTATCAGGCTCTAGAGCTAAAGGGAAACTTGACGTGAGTACTTGCCTCACGCTAAGGCCTGAGGAGCCCTGCTGAAGCGAAAGCGTGTTGCAGTTTGCATCAGCTCGTATTCGAAGTTCTGCTTTACTTTAACGTTTCTACACATTTCCAGACACTTAGGAACCTCGTGTGGGCACCCCATTGCCTACAAATACAGTGAGTAGCAGCAGGCTCCACTGCCCTTCAAAGAAACATCCAGGCCGTAAGCCTTTCCAAGTCACTCTATGTATTCAGAGACTAGGGCAATACACTGCACCCTTCCTTGGGAACGCTAGATGTCCTCAGCACACCAACAGCTCCAGGGATTCTGTTCTCTCACGTCCTACATGCCATGGAAGTCTGCCTCATTGTCCTCATTTGAGCTGCACTTAGCAACACAATCTGCTTCACCTCTGTTCTAGGAACTCACACCCAAGGACCCCATACCTACAGTAGAAACGAGGCTTGCATTCCTACTGCAACGAAACCACTGTTTCCTGTTACACTGCAGGATTTTGAATAGGCTAAGGACCGATAGCCTACTCAAAGTGTTCCAAGGATGAGTGAGTTCGCTACATGCAGAACACTTTGGGAAGTAATGTTGATTCAGGCAAGGGAACAGGGTGTAGCTAGAGTCTCTTTTGACTTGTTGGAAATCAGAAGGGTTTAGACTTCGTGTTCACCGCAAAAGATGACCTGATGGCACAAGCCTTGTTTCCCATATTAAAAGCTCTATTCAGGCTGCCCTGAAGCTACCTAATTACGTCTATTTCTGGCTGGCCTCTAGTCACTGTAGTTACACTCTGGACGAAAAGGTTTCTCTAACGAAGCACGATGCTTCCATAGCATGGGTGGTAGCTCATCCCGTCAGGCTCTAGAGCTAAAGGGAAACTTGACGTCAGTACTTGCCTCACGCTAAGGCCTGAAGAGCCCTGCTGAAGCGAAAGCGTGTTGCAGTTTACATTAGCTCGTATTCGCAGTTCTGCTTTACTTTAACGTTTCTACGGTTTTCCAGACTCTTTGGACCCTCGTGTGGGCACCCCATTGCCTACCAATACAGTGAGTACCAGCAGGCCGTACTGCCCTTCTAAGAAACATCCAGGCCGTAAGCCTTTCCAAGTCCCTCTATGTGTTCAGAGAGTAGGGCAATACACTGCACCCTTCCTTGGGAAAGCTAGATGTCCTCAGCACACCAACAGCTCCAGGGATTCTGTTCTCTCACGTCCTACATGCCATGGAGTCTGCCTCATTGTCCGATTTTGAGCTGCTCTTAGAAACACAATCTGCTTCGCCTTTCTTCCAGGAACTCACACCCAAGGACCCCATACCTACAGTAGAAAGGAGGCTTGCATCCTACTGCAACGAAACCACAGTTTTCCTGTTACACTGCAGGATTTTAGAATAGGCTTTAGCCTATTCTAGCCCGATAGCCTACATAGAGCATTTCAAATTTGAGGGAGTTCGCTATATGTAGAACACTTTGTGAAGAAAAGTTGATTCAGGCAAGGGACCAGGGTAGAGCTAGAGTCTCTTTTGACTTGTTAGAAATCAGAAGACTTCAGGCTGATTGTTCACCTGCAAAGAAGACCTGATGGCACAAGCCTTGCTTTCCCATATTAAAAGCTCTTAGTCATGCTGCCCTGAAGCTACCTAAATAACTCTCTTTTTGACTGGCCTCTAGTCACTGTAGTTAGCCCTCTGGAACAAAAAGCAGTTTTCTCTAAAGAAACACGGTGCTTCCATAGTATGTGTGGGAGCTCATCCTGTCAGGCTCTAGAGCTAAAGGGAAACTTGACGTGAGTACCTGCCTCACGCTAAGGCCTGAAAAGCCCTGCTGAAGCGAAAGCGTGTTGCAGTTTCCATTAGCTAGTATTCGCAGTTCTGCTTTACTTTAACGTTTCTCCGCTTTTCCAGACACTTAGGACCCTCGTGTGGGCACCCCACTGCCTACAAATACAGTGAGTAACAGCAGGTTCCACTGCCCTTCTAAGAAACTTCCAGGCCGTAAGTCTTTCCAAGTCACTCTGCATTCAGAGAGCAGGGCAATACACTGCACCCTTCCTTGGGAAAGCTAGATGTCCTCAGCACACCAACAGCTCCAGAGATTCTGTTCTCTCACGTCCTACATGCCATGGCAGTCTGCCTCATTGTCCTCATTTGAGCTGCACTTAGCAACACAATCTGATTCGCCTTTCTTCTTGGAACTCACACTCAAGGACCCCATACCTACAGGAGAAAGGAGGCTTGCATTCCTTCTGCAACCAAAGCACAGTTGTTCCTGTTACCCTGCAGGATTTTAGAATAGCCTAAGGACCGATAGCCTACATAGAGCATTTCAAATTTGAGGCAGTTCGCTACATGTAGAACACTTTGTGAAGAAAAGTTGATTCAGGCAAGGGACCAGGGTAGAGCTAGAGTCTCTTTTGACTTGTTAGAAATCAGAAGGCTTCAGGCTGATGGTTCACCGGCAAAGAAACCTGATGGCACGAGCCTTGCTTTCCCTTCTTAAAAGCTCTTAGTCATGCTGCCCTGAAGCTACCTAAATAACTCTCTTTTTGACTGGCCTCTAGTCACTGTAGTTAGCCCTCTGGAACAAAAAGCAGTTTTCTCTAAGGAAACACGGTGCTTCCATAGTATGGGTGGGAGCTCATCTTATCAGGCTCTAGAGCTAAAGGGAAACTTGACGTGAGTACTTGCCTCACGCTAAGGCCTGAGGAGCCCTGCTGAAGCGAAAGCGTGTTGCAGTTTGCATCAGCTCGTATTCGAAGTTCTGCTTTACTTTAACGTTTCTACACATTTCCAGACACTTAGGAACCTCGTGTGGGCACCCCATTGCCTACAAATACAGTGAGTAGCAGCAGGCTCCACTGCCCTTCAAAGAAACATCCAGGCCGTAAGCCTTTCCAAGTCACTCTATGTATTCAGAGACTAGGGCAATACACTGCACCCTTCCTTGGGAACGCTAGATGTCCTCAGCACACCAACAGCTCCAGGGATTCTGTTCTCTCACGTCCTACATGCCATGGAAGTCTGCCTCATTGTCCTCATTTGAGCTGCACTTAGCAACACAATCTGCTTCACCTCTGTTCTAGGAACTCACACCCAAGGACCCCATACCTACAGTAGAAACGAGGCTTGCATTCCTACTGCAACGAAACCACTGTTTCCTGTTACACTGCAGGATTTTGAATAGGCTAAGGACCGATAGCCTACTCAAAGTGTTCCAAGGATGAGTGAGTTCGCTACATGCAGAACACTTTGGGAAGTAATGTTGATTCAGGCAAGGGAACAGGGTGTAGCTAGAGTCTCTTTTGACTTGTTGGAAATCAGATGGGTTTAGACTTCGTGTTCACCGCAAAAGATGACCTGATGGCACAAGCCTTGTTTCCCATATTAAAAGCTCTATTCAGGCTGCCCTGAAGCTACCTAATTACGTCTATTTCTGGCTGGCCTCTAGTCACTGTAGTTACACTCTGGACGAAAAGGTTTCTCTAACGAAGCACGATGCTTCCATAGCATGGGTGGTAGCTCATCCCGTCAGGCTCTAGAGCTAAAGGGAAACTTGACGTCAGTACTTGCCTCACGCTAAGGCCTGAAGAGCCCTGCTGAAGCGAAAGCGTGTTGCAGTTTACATTAGCTCGTATTCGCAGTTCTGCTTTACTTTAACGTTTCTACGGTTTTCCAGACTCTTTGGACCCTCGTGTGGGCACCCCATTGCTTACCAATACAGTGAGAACCAGCAGGCCGTACTGCCCTTCTAAGAAACATCCAGGCCGTAAGCCTTTCCAAGTCACTCTATGTGTTCAGAGAGTAGGGCAATACACTGCACCCTTCCTTGGGAAAGCTAGATGTCCTCAGCACACCAACAGCTCCAGGGATTCTGTTCTCTCACGTCCTACATGCCATGGAGTCTGCCTCATTGTCCGATTTTGAGCTGCTCTTAGAAACACAATCTGCTTCGCCTTTCTTCCAGGAACTCACACCCAAGGACCCCATACCTACAGTAGAAAGGAGGCTTGCATCCTACTGCAACGAAACCACAGTTTTCCTGTTACACTGCAGGATTTTAGAATAGGCTTTAGCCTATTCTAGCCCGATAGCCTACATAGAGCATTTCAAATTTGAGGGAGTTCGCTACATGGAGAACACTTTGTGAAGAAAAGTTGATTCAGGCAAGGGACCAGGGTAGAGCTAGAGTCTCTTTTGACTTGTTAGAAATCAGAAGACTTCAGGCTGATTGTTCACCGACAAAGAAGACCTGATGGCACAAGCCTTGCTTTCCCATATTAAAAGCTCTTAGTCATGCTGCCCTGAAGCTACCTAAATAACTCTCTTTTTGACTGGCCTCTAGTCACTGTAGTTAGCCCTCTGGAACAAAAAGCAGTTTTCTCTAAAGAAACACGGTGCTTCCATAGTATGGGTGGGAGCTCATCCTGTCAGGCTCTAGAGCTAAAGGGAAACTTGACGTGAGTACTTGCCTCACGCTAAGGCCTGAAAAGCCCTGCTGAAGCGAAAGCGTGTTGCAGTTTCCATTAGCTAGTATTCGCAGTTCTGCTTTACTTTAACGTTTCTCCGCTTTTCCAGACACTTAGGACCCTCGTGTGGGCACCCCACTGCCTACAAATACAGTGAGTACCAGCAGGTTCCACTGCCCTTCTAAGAAACTTCCAGGCCGTAAGTCTTTCCAAGTCACTCTGCATTCAGAGAGCAGGGCAATACACTGCACCCTTCCTTGGGAAAGCTAGATGTCCTCAGCACACCAACAGCTCCAGGGATTCTGTTCTCTCACGTCCTACATGCCATGGAAGTCTGCCTCATTGTCCTCATTTGAGCTGCACTTAGCAACACAATCTGATTCGCCTTTCTTCTAGGAACTCACACTCAAGGACCCCATACCTACAGGAGAAAGGAGGCTTGCGTTCCTACTGCAACCAAAGCACAGTTGTTCCTCTTACACTGCAGTATTTTGAATAGGCTAAGGACCGATAGCCTACTTAGAGTGTTCCAAGGATGAGTGAGTTCGCTACATGCAGAACACTTTGGGAAGAAAAGTTGATTCAGGCAAGGGAACAGGGTGTAGCTAGAGTCTCTTTTGACTTGTTGGAAATCAGATGGGTTTAGACTTCGTGTTCACCGCAAAAGATGACCTGATGGCACAAGCCTTGTTTCCCATATTAAAAGCTCTATTCAGGCTGCCCTGAAGCTACCTAAATACGTCTATTTCTGACTGGCCTCTAGTCACTGTAGTTACACTCAGGACGAAAAGATTTCTCTAACGAAGCACGATGCTTCCATAGCATGGGTGGTAGCTCATCCCGTCAGGCTCTAGAGCTAAAGGGAAACTTGACGTCAGTACTTGCCTCACGCTAAGGCCTGAAGAGCCCTGCTGAAGCGAAAGCGTGTTGCAGTTTACATTAGCTCGTATTCGCAGTTCTGCTTTACTTTAACGTTTCTACGGTTTTCCAGACTCTTTGGACCCTCGTGTGGGCACCCCATTGCCTACCAATACAGTGAGTACCAGCAGGCCGTACTGCCCTTCTAAGAAACATCCAGGCCGTAAGCCTTTCCAAGTCACTCTATGTGTTCAGAGAGTAGGGCAGTACACTGCACCCTTCCTTGGGAAAGCTAGATGTCCTCAGCACACCAACAGCTCCAGGGATTCTGTTCTCTCACGTCCTACATGCCATGGAGTCTGCCTCATTGTCCGATTTTGAGCTGCTCTTAGAAACACAATCTGCTTCGCCTTTCTTCCAGGAACTCACACCCAAGGACCCCATACCTACAGTAGAAAGGAGGCTTGCATCCTACTGCAACGAAACCACAGTTTTCCTGTTACACTGCAGGATTATAGAATAGGCTTTAGCCTATTCTAGCCCGATAGCCTACATAGAGCATTTCAAATTTGAGGGAGTTCGCTACATGGAGAACACTTTGTGAAGAAAAGTTGATTCAGGCAAGGGACCAGGGTAGAGCTAGAGTCTCTTTTGACTTGTTAGAAATCAGAAGACTTCAGGCTGATTGTTCACCTGCAAAGAAGACCTGATGGCACAAGCCTTGCTTTCCCATATTAAAAGCTCTTAGTCATGCTGCCCTGAAGCTACCTAAATAACTCTCTTTTTGACTGGCCTCTAGTCACTGTAGTTAGCCCTCTGGAACAAAAAGCAGTTTTCTCTAAAGAAACACGGTGCTTCCATAGTATGGGTGGGAGCTCATCCTGTCAGGCTCTAGAGCTAAAGGGAAACTTGACGTGAGTACTTGCCTCACGCTAAGGCCTGAAAAGCCCTGCTGAAGCGAAAGCGTGTTGCAGTTTCCATTAGCTAGTATTCGCAGTTCTGCTTTACTTTAACGTTTCTCCGCTTTTCCAGACACTTAGGACCCTCGTGTGGGCACCCCACTGCCTACAAATACAGTGAGTACCAGCAGGTTCCACTGCCCTTCTAAGAAACTTCCAGGCCGTAAGTCTTTCCAAGTCACTCTGCATTCAGAGAGCAGGGCAATACACTGCACCCTTCCTTGGGAACGCTAGATGTCCTCAGCACACCAACAGCTCCAGGGATTCTGTTCTCTCACGTCCTACATGCCATGGAAGTCTGCCTCATTGTCCTCATTTGAGCTGCACTTAGCAACACAATCTGCTTCACCTCTGTTCTAGGAACTCACACCCAAGGACCCCATACCTACAGTAGAAACGAGGCTTGCATTCCTACTGCAACGAAACCACTGTTTCCTGTTACACTGCAGGATTTTGAATAGGCTAAGGACCGATAGCCTACTCAAAGTGTTCCAAGGATGAGTGAGTTCGCTACATGCAGAACACTTTGGGAAGTAATGTTGATTCAGGCAAGGGAACAGGGTGTAGCTAGAGTCTCTTTTGACTTGTTGGAAATCAGAAGGGTTTAGACTTCGTGTTCACCGCAAAAGATGACCTGATGGCACAAGCCTTGTTTCCCATATTAAAAGCTCTATTCAGGCTGCCCTGAAGCTACCTAAATACGTCTATTTCTGACTGGCCTCTAGTCACTGTAGTTACACTCTGGACGAAAAGGTTTCTCTAACGAAGCACGATGCTTCCATAGCATGGGTGGTAGCTCATCCCGTCAGGCTCTAGAGCTAAAGGGAAACTTGACGTCAGTACTTGCCTCACGCTAAGGCCTGAAGAGCCCTGCTGAAGCGAAAGCGTGTTGCAGTTTACATTAGCTCGTATTCGCAGTTCTGCTTTACTTTAACGTTTCTACGGTTTTCCAGACTCTTTGGACCCTCGTGTGGGCACCCCATTGCCTACCAATACAGTGAGTACCAGCAGGCCGTACTGCCCTTCTAAGAAACATCCAGGCCGTAAGCCTTTCCAAGTCCCTCTATGTGTTCAGAGAGTAGGGCAATACACTGCACCCTTCCTTGGGAAAGCTAGATGTCCTCAGCACACCAACAGCTCCAGGGATTCTGTTCTCTCACGTCCTACATGCCATGGAGTCTGCCTCATTGTCCGATTTTGAGCTGCTCTTAGAAACACAATCTGCTTCGCCTTTCTTCCAGGAACTCACACCCAAGGACCCCATACCTACAGTAGAAAGGAGGCTTGCATCCTACTGCAACGAAACCACAGTTTTCCTGTTACACTGCAGGATTTTAGAATAGGCTTTAGCCTATTCTAGCCCGATAGCCTACATAGAGCATTTCAAATTTGAGGGAGTTCGCTATATGTAGAACACTTTGTGAAGAAAAGTTGATTCAGGCAAGGGACCAGGGTAGAGCTAGAGTCTCTTTTGACTTGTTAGAAATCAGAAGACTTCAGGCTGATTGTTCACCTGCAAAGAAGACCTGATGGCACAAGCCTTGCTTTCCCATATTAAAAGCTCTTAGTCATGCTGCCCTGAAGCTACCTAAATAACTCTCTTTTTGACTGGCCTCTAGTCACTGTAGTTAGCCCTCTGGAACAAAAAGCAGTTTTCTCTAAAGAAACACGGTGCTTCCATAGTATGGGTGGGAGCTCATCCTGTCAGGCTCTAGAGCTAAAGGGAAACTTGACGTGAGTACCTGCCTCACGCTAAGGCCTGAAAAGCCCTGCTGAAGCGAAAGCGTGTTGCAGTTTCCATTAGCTAGTATTCGCAGTTCTGCTTTACTTTAACGTTTCTCCGCTTTTCCAGACACTTAGGACCCTCGTGTGGGCACCCCACTGCCTACAAATACAGTGAGTAACAGCAGGTTCCACTGCCCTTCTAAGAAACTTCCAGGCCGTAAGTCTTTCCAAGTCACTCTGCATTCAGAGAGCAGGGCAATACACTGCACCCTTCCTTGGGAAAGCTAGATGTCCTCAGCACACCAACAGCTCCAGGGATTCTGTTCTCTCACGTCCTACATGCCATGGAAGTCTGCCTCATTGTCCTCATTTGAGCTGCACTTAGCAACACAATCTGATTCGCCTTTCTTCTAGGAACTCACACTCAAGGACCCCATACCTACAGGAGAAAGGAGGCTTGCATTCCTTCTGCAACCAAAGCACAGTTGTTCCTGTTACCCTGCAGGATTTTAGAATAGCCTAAGGACCGATAGCCTACATAGAGCATTTCAAATTTGAGGCCGTTCGCTACATGTAGAACACTTTGTGAAGAAAAGTTGATTCAGGCAAGGGACAAGGGTAGAGCTAGAGTCTCTTTTGACTTGTTAGAAATCAGAAGGCTTCAGGCTGATGGTTCACCGGCAAAGAAACCTGATGGCACGAGCCTTGCTTTCCCTTCTTAAAAGCTCTTAGTCATGCTGCCCTGAAGCTACCTAAATAACTCTCTTTTTGACTGGCCTCTAGTCACTGTAGTTAGCCCTCTGGAACAAAAAGCAGTTTTCTCTAAGGAAACACGGTGCTTCCATAGTATGGGTGGGAGCTCATCTTATCAGGCTCTAGAGCTAAAGGGAAACTTGACGTGAGTACTTGCCTCACGCTAAGGCCTGAGGAGCCCTGCTGAAGCGAAAGCGTGTTGCAGTTTGCATCAGCTCGTATTCGAAGTTCTGCTTTACTTTAACGTTTCTACACATTTCCACACACTTAGGAACCTCGTGTGGGCACCCCATTGCCTACAAATACAGTGAGTAGCAGCAGGCTCCACTGCCCTTCAAAGAAACATCCAGGCCGTAAGCCTTTCCAAGTCACTCTATGTATTCAGAGACTAGGGCAATACACTGCACCCTTCCTTGGGAACGCTAGATGTCCTCAGCACACCAACAGCTCCAGGGATTCTGTTCTCTCACGTCCTACATGCCATGGAAGTCTGCCTCATTGTCCTCATTTGAGCTGCACTTAGCAACACAATCTGCTTCACCTCTGTTCTAGGAACTCACACCCAAGGACCCCATACCTACAGTAGAAACGAGGCTTGCATTCCTACTGCAACGAAACCACTGTTTCCTGTTACCCTGCAGGATTTTGAATAGGCTAAGGACCGATAGCCTACTCAAAGTGTTCCAAGGATGAGTGAGTTCGCTACATGCAGAACACTTTGGGAAGTAATGTTGATTCAGGCAAGGGAACAGGGTGTAGCTAGAGTCTCTTTTGACTTGGAAATCAGAAGGGTTTAGACTTCGTGTTCACCGCAAAAGATGACCTGATGGCACAAGCCTTGTTTCCCATATTAAAAGCTCTATTCAGGCTGCCCTGAAGCTACCTAAATACGTCTATTTCTGACTGGCCTCTAGTCACTGTAGTTACACTCTGGACGAAAAGGTTTCTCTAACGAAGCACGATGCTTCCATAGCATGGGTGGTAGCTCATCCCGTCAGGCTCTAGAGCTAAAGGGAAACTTGACGTCAGTACTTGCCTCACGCTAAGGCCTGAAGAGCCCTGCTGAAGCGAAAGCGTGTTGCAGTTTACATTAGTTCGTATTCGCAGTTCTGCTTTACTTTAACGTTTCTACGGTTTTCCAGACTCTTTAGACCCTCGTGTGGGCACCCCATTGCCTACCAATACAGTGAGAACCAGCAGGCCGTACTGCCCTTCTAAGAAACATCCAGGCCGTAAGCCTTTCCAAGTCACTCTATGTGTTCAGAGAGTAGGGCAATACACTGCACCCTTCCTTGGGAAAGCTAGATGTCCTCAGCACACCAACAGCTCCAGGGATTCTGTTCTCTCACGTCCTACATGCCATGGAGTCTGCCTCATTGTCCGATTTTGAGCTGCTCTTAGAAACACAATCTGCTTCGCCTTTCTTCCAGGAACTCACACCCAAGGACCCCATACCTACAGTAGAAAGGAGGCTTGCATCCTACTGCAACGAAACCACAGTTTTCCTGTTACACTGCAGGATTTTAGAATAGGCTTTAGCCTATTCTAGCCCGATAGCCTACATAGAGCATTTCAAATTTGAGGGAGTTCGCTACATGGAGAACACTTTGTGAAGAAAAGTTGATTCAGGCAAGGGACCAGGGTAGAGCTAGAGTCTCTTTTGACTTGTTAGAAATCAGAAGACTTCAGGCTGATTGTTCACCGGCAAAGAAGACCTGATGGCACAAGCCTTGCTTTCCCATATTAAAAGCTCTTAGTCATGCTGCCCTGAAGCTACCTAAATAACTCTCTTTTTGACTGGCCTCTAGTCACTGTAGTTAGCCCTCTGGAACAAAAAGCAGTTTTCTCTAAAGAAACACGGTGCTTCCATAGTATGGGTGGGAGCTCATCCTGTCAGGCTCTAGAGCTAAAGGGAAACTTGACGTGAGTACTTGCCTCACGCTAAGGCCTGAAAAGCCCTGCTGAAGCGAAAGCGTGTTGCAGTTTCCATTAGCTAGTATTCGCAGTTCTGCTTTACTTTAACGTTTCTCCGCTTTTCCAGACACTTAGGACCCTCGTGTGGGCACCCCACTGCCTACAAATACAGTGAGTACCAGCAGGTTCCACTGCCCTTCTAAGAAACTTCCAGGCCGTAAGTCTTTCCAAGTCACTCTGCATTCAGAGAGCAGGGCAATACACTGCACCCTTCCTTGGGAAAGCTAGATGTCCTCAGCACACCAACAGCTCCAGGGATTCTGTTCTCTCACGTCCTACATGCCATGGAAGTCTGCCTCATTGTCCTCATTTGAGCTGCACTTAGCAACACAATCTGATTCGCCTTTCTTCTAGGAACTCACACTCAAGGACCCCATACCTACAGGAGAAAGGAGGCTTGCGTTCCTACTGCAACCAAAGCACAGTTGTTCCTGTTACACTGCAGTATTTTGAATAGGCTAAGGACCGATAGCCTACTTAGAGTGTTCCAAGGATGAGTGAGTTCGCTACATGCAGAACACTTTGGGAAGAAAAGTTGATTCAGGCAAGGGAACAGGGTGTAGCTAGAGTCTCTTTTGACTTGTTGGAAATCAGATGGGTTTAGACTTCGTGTTCACCGCAAAAGATGACCTGATGGCACAAGCCTTGTTTCCCATATTAAAAGCTCTATTCAGGCTGCCCTGAAGCTACCTAAATACGTCTATTTCTGACTGGCCTCTAGTCACTGTAGTTACACTCAGGACGAAAAGATTTCTCTAACGAAGCACGATGCTTCCATAGCATGGGTGGTAGCTCATCCCGTCAGGCTCTAGAGCTAAAGGGAAACTTGACGTCAGTACTTGCCTCACGCTAAGGCCTGAAGAGCCCTGCTGAAGCGAAAGCGTGTTGCAGTTTACATTAGCTCGTATTCGCAGTTCTGCTTTACTTTAACGTTTCTACGGTTTTCCAGACTCTTTGGACCCTCGTGTGGGCACCCCATTGCCTACCAATACAGTGAGTACCAGCAGGCCGTACTGCCCTTCTAAGAAACATCCAGGCCGTAAGCCTTTCCAAGTCACTCTATGTGTTCAGAGAGTAGGGCAGTACACTGCACCCTTCCTTGGGAAAGCTAGATGTCCTCAGCACACCAACAGCTCCAGGGATTCTGTTCTCTCACGTCCTACATGCCATGGAGTCTGCCTCATTGTCCGATTTTGAGCTGCTCTTAGAAACACAATCTGCTTCGCCTTTCTTCCAGGAACTCACACCCAAGGACCCCATACCTACAGTAGAAAGGAGGCTTGCATCCTACTGCAACGAAACCACAGTTTTCCTGTTACACTGCAGGATTATAGAATAGGCTTTAGCCTATTCTAGCCCGATAGCCTACATAGAGCATTTCAAATTTGAGGGAGTTCGCTACATGGAGAACACTTTGTGAAGAAAAGTTGATTCAGGCAAGGGACCAGGGTAGAGCTAGAGTCTCTTTTGACTTGTTAGAAATCAGAAGACTTCAGGCTGATTGTTCACCTGCAAAGAAGACCTGATGGCACAAGCCTTGCTTTCCCATATTAAAAGCTCTTAGTCATGCTGCCCTGAAGCTACCTAAATAACTCTCTTTTTGACTGGCCTCTAGTCACTGTAGTTAGCCCTCTGGAACAAAAAGCAGTTTTCTCTAAAGAAACACGGTGCTTCCATAGTATGGGTGGGAGCTCATCCTGTCAGGCTCTAGAGCTAAAGGGAAACTTGACGTGAGTACTTGCCTCACGCTAAGGCCTGAAAAGCCCTGCTGAAGCGAAAGCGTGTTGCAGTTTCCATTAGCTAGTATTCGCAGTTCTGCTTTACTTTAACGTTTCTCCGCTTTTCCAGACACTTAGGACCCTCGTGTGGGCACCCCACTGCCTACAAATACAGTGAGTACCAGCAGGTTCCACTGCCCTTCTAAGAAACTTCCAGGCCGTAAGTCTTTCCAAGTCACTCTGCATTCAGAGAGCAGGGCAATACACTGCACCCTTCCTTGGGAACGCTAGATGTCCTCAGCACACCAACAGCTCCAGGGATTCTGTTCTCTCACGTCCTACATGCCATGGAAGTCTGCCTCATTGTCCTCATTTGAGCTGCACTTAGCAACACAATCTGCTTCACCTCTGTTCTAGGAACTCACACCCAAGGACCCCATACCTACAGTAGAAACGAGGCTTGCATTCCTACTGCAACGAAACCACTGTTTCCTGTTACACTGCAGGATTTTGAATAGGCTAAGGACCGATAGCCTACTCAAAGTGTTCCAAGGATGAGTGAGTTCGCTACATGCAGAACACTTTGGGAAGTAATGTTGATTCAGGCAAGGGAACAGGGTGTAGCTAGAGTCACTTTTGACTTGTTGGAAATCAGAAGGGTTTAGACTTCGTGTTCACCGCAAAAGATGACCTGATGGCACAAGCCTTGTTTCCCATATTAAAAGCTCTATTCAGGCTGCCCTGAAGCTACCTAAATACGTCTATTTCTGACTGGCCTCTAGTCACTGTAGTTACACTCTGGACGAAAAGGTTTCTCTAACGAAGCACGATGCTTCCATAGCATGGGTGGTAGCTCATCCCGTCAGGCTCTAGAGCTAAAGGGAAACTTGACGTCAGTACTTGCCTCACGCTAAGGCCTGAAGAGCCCTGCTGAAGCGAAAGCGTGTTGCAGTTTCCATTAGCTCGTATTCGCAGTTCTGCTTTACTTTAACGTTTCTACGGTTTTCCAGACTCTTTGGACCCTCGTGTGGGCACCCCATTGCCTACCAATACAGTGAGTACCAGCAGGCCGTACTGCCCTTCTAAGAAACATCCAGGCCGTAAGCCTTTCCAAGTCCCTCTATGTGTTCAGAGAGTAGGGCAATACACTGCACCCTTCCTTGGGAAAGCTAGATGTCCTCAGCACACCAACAGCTCCAGGGATTCTGTTCTCTCACGTCCTACATGCCATGGAGTCTGCCTCATTGTCCGATTTTGAGCTGCTCTTAGAAACACAATCTGCTTCGCCTTTCTTCCAGGAACTCACACCCAAGGACCCCATACCTACAGTAGAAAGGAGGCTTGCATCCTACTGCAACGAAACCACAGTTTTCCTGTTACACTGCAGGATTTTAGAATAGGCTTTAGCCTATTCTAGCCCGATAGCCTACATAGAGCATTTCAAATTTGAGGGAGTTCGCTATATGTAGAACACTTTGTGAAGAAAAGTTGATTCAGGCAAGGGACCAGGGTAGAGCTAGAGTCTCTTTTGACTTGTTAGAAATCAGAAGACTTCAGGCTGATTGTTCACCTGCAAAGAAGACCTGATGGCACAAGCCTTGCTTTCCCATATTAAAAGCTCTTAGTCATGCTGCCCTGAAGCTACCTAAATAACTCTCTTTTTGACTGGCCTCTAGTCACTGTAGTTAGCCCTCTGGAACAAAAAGCAGTTTTCTCTAAAGAAACACGGTGCTTCCATAGTATGGGTGGGAGCTCATCCTGTCAGGCTCTAGAGCTAAAGGGAAACTTGACGTGAGTACCTGCCTCACGCTAAGGCCTGAAAAGCCCTGCTGAAGCGAAAGCGTGTTGCAGTTTCCATTAGCTAGTATTCGCAGTTCTGCTTTACTTTAACGTTTCTCCGCTTTTCCAGACACTTAGGACCCTCGTGTGGGCACCCCACTGCCTACAAATACAGTGAGTAACAGCAGGTTCCACTGCCCTTCTAAGAAACTTCCAGGCCGTAAGTCTTTCCAAGTCACTCTGCATTCAGAGAGCAGGGCAATACACTGCACCCTTCCTTGGGAAAGCTAGATGTCCTCAGCACACCAACAGCTCCAGGGATTCTGTTCTCTCACGTCCTACATGCCATGGAAGTCTGCCTCATTGTCCTCATTTGAGCTGCACTTAGCAACACAATCTGATTCGCCTTTCTTCTAGGAACTCACACTCAAGGACCCCATACCTACAGGAGAAAGGAGGCTTGCATTCCTTCTGCAACCAAAGCACAGTTGTTCCTGTTACCCTGCAGGATTTTAGAATAGCCTAAGGACCGATAGCCTACATAGAGCATTTCAAATTTGAGGCAGTTCGCTACATGTAGAACACTTTGTGAAGAAAAGTTGATTCAGGCAAGGGACAAGGGTAGAGCTAGAGTCTCTTTTGACTTGTTAGAAATCAGAAGGCTTCAGGCTGATGGTTCACCGGCAAAGAAACCTGATGGCACGAGCCTTGCTTTCCCTTCTTAAAAGCTCTTAGTCATGCTGCCCTGAAGCTACCTAAATAACTCTCTTTTTGACTGGCCTCTAGTCACTGTAGTTAGCCCTCTGGAACAAAAAGCAGTTTTCTCTAAGGAAACACGGTGCTTCCATAGTATGGGTGGGAGCTCATCTTATCAGGCTCTAGAGCTAAAGGGAAACTTGACGTGAGTACTTGCCTCACGCTAAGGCCTGAGGAGCCCTGCTGAAGCGAAAGCGTGTTGCAGTTTGCATCAGCTCGTATTCGAAGTTCTGCTTTACTTTAACGTTTCTACACATTTCCACACACTTAGGAACCTCGTGTGGGCACCCCATTGCCTACAAATACAGTGAGTAGCAGCAGGCTCCACTGCCCTTCAAAGAAACATCCAGGCCGTAAGCCTTTCCAAGTCACTCTATGTATTCAGAGACTAGGGCAATACACTGCACCCTTCCTTGGGAACGCTAGATGTCCTCAGCACACCAACAGCTCCAGGGATTCTGTTCTCTCACGTCCTACATGCCATGGAAGTCTGCCTCATTGTCCTCATTTGAGCTGCACTTAGCAACACAATCTGCTTCACCTCTGTTCTAGGAACTCACACCCAAGGACCCCATACCTACAGTAGAAACGAGGCTTGCATTCCTACTGCAACGAAACCACTGTTTCCTGTTACCCTGCAGGATTTTGAATAGGCTAAGGACCGATAGCCTACTCAAAGTGTTCCAAGGATGAGTGAGTTCGCTACATGCAGAACACTTTGGGAAGTAATGTTGATTCAGGCAAGGGAACAGGGTGTAGCTAGAGTCTCTTTTGACTTGTTGGAAATCAGAAGGGTTTAGACTTCGTGTTCACCGCAAAAGATGACCTGATGGCACAAGCCTTGTTTCCCATATTAAAAGCTCTATTCAGGCTGCCCTGAAGCTACCTAAATACGTCTATTTCTGACTGGCCTCTAGTCACTGTAGTTACACTCTGGACGAAAAGGTTTCTCTAACGAAGCACGATGCTTCCATAGCATGGGTGGTAGCTCATCCCGTCAGGCTCTAGAGCTAAAGGGAAACTTGACGTCAGTACTTGCCTCACGCTAAGGCCTGAAGAGCCCTGCTGAAGCGAAAGCGTGTTGCAGTTTACATTAGCTCGTATTCGCAGTTCTGCTTTACTTTAACGTTTCTACGGTTTTCCAGACTCTTTAGACCCTCGTGTGGGCACCCCATTGCCTACCAATACAGTGAGAACCAGCAGGCCGTACTGCCCTTCTAAGAAACATCCAGGCCGTAAGCCTTTCCAAGTCACTCTATGTGTTCAGAGAGTAGGGCAATACACTGCACCCTTCCTTGGGAAAGCTAGATGTCCTCAGCACACCAACAGCTCCAGGGATTCTGTTCTCTCACGTCCTACATGCCATGGAGTCTGCCTCATTGTCCGATTTTGAGCTGCTCTTAGAAACACAATCTGCTTCGCCTTTCTTCCAGGAACTCACACCCAAGGACCCCACACCTACAGTAGAAAGGAGGCTTGCATCCTACTGCAACGAAACCACAGTTTTCCTGTTACACTGCAGGATTTTAGAATAGGCTTTAGCCTATTCTAGCCCGATAGCCTACATAGAGCATTTCAAATTTGAGGGAGTTCGCTACATGGAGAACACTTTGTGAAGAAAAGTTGATTCAGGCAAGGGACCAGGGTAGAGCTAGAGTCTCTTTTGACTTGTTAGAAATCAGAAGACTTCAGGCTGATTGTTCACCGGCAAAGAAGACCTGATGGCACAAGCCTTGCTTTCCCATATTAAAAGCTCTTAGTCATGCTGCCCTGAAGCTACCTAAATAACTCTCTTTTTGACTGGCCTCTAGTCACTGTAGTTAGCCCTCTGGAACAAAAAGCAGTTTTCTCTAAAGAAACACGGTGCTTCCATAGTATGGGTGGGAGCTCATCCTGTCAGGCTCTAGAGCTAAAGGGAAACTTGACGTGAGTACTTGCCTCACGCTAAGGCCTGAAAAGCCCTGCTGAAGCGAAAGCGTGTTGCAGTTTCCATTAGCTAGTATTCGCAGTTCTGCTTTACTTTAACGTTTCTCCGCTTTTCCAGACACTTAGGACCCTCGTGTGGGCACCCCACTGCCTACAAATACAGTGAGTACCAGCAGGTTCCACTGCCCTTCTAAGAAACTTCCAGGCCGTAAGTCTTTCCAAGTCACTCTGCATTCAGAGAGCAGGGCAATACACTGCACCCTTCCTTGGGAAAGCTAGATGTCCTCAGCACACCAACAGCTCCAGGGATTCTGTTCTCTCACGTCCTACATGCCATGGAAGTCTGCCTCATTGTCCTCATTTGAGCTGCACTTAGCAACACAATCTGATTCGCCTTTCTTCTAGGAACTCACACTCAAGGACCCCATACCTACAGGAGAAAGGAGGCTTGCGTTCCTACTGCAACCAAAGCACAGTTGTTCCTGTTACACTGCAGTATTTTGAATAGGCTAAGGACCGATAGCCTACTTAGAGTGTTCCAAGGATGAGTGAGTTCGCTACATGCAGAACACTTTGGGAAGAAAAGTTGATTCAGGCAAGGGAACAGGGTGTAGCTAGAGTCTCTTTTGACTTGTTGGAAATCAGATGGGTTTAGACTTCGTGTTCACCGCAAAAGATGACCTGATGGCACAAGCCTTGTTTCCCATATTAAAAGCTCTATTCAGGTTGCCCTGAAGCTACCTAAATACGTCTATTTCTGACTGGCCTCTAGTCACTGTAGTTACACTCAGGACGAAAAGATTTCTCTAACGAAGCACGATGCTTCCATAGCATGGGTGGTAGCTCATCCCGTCAGGCTCTAGAGCTAAAGGGAAACTTGACGTCAGTACTTGCCTCACGCTAAGGCCTGAAGAGCCCTGCTGAAGCGAAAGCGTGTTGCAGTTTACATTAGCTCGTATTCGCAGTTCTGCTTTACTTTAACGTTTCTACGGTTTTCCAGACTCTTTGGACCCTCGTGTGGGCACCCCATTGCCTACCAATACAGTGAGTACCAGCAGGCCGTACTGCCCTTCTAAGAAACATCCAGGCCGTAAGCCTTTCCAAGTCCCTCTATGTGTTCAGAGAGTAGGGCAATACACTGCACCCTTCCTTGGGAAAGCTAGATGTCCTCAGCACACCAACAGCTCCAGGGATTCTGTTCTCTCACGTCCTACATGCCATGGAGTCTGCCTCATTGTCCGATTTTGAGCTGCTCTTAGAAACACAATCTGCTTCGCCTTTCTTCCAGGAACTCACACCCAAGGACCCCATACCTACAGTAGAAAGGAGGCTTGCATCCTACTGCAACGAAACCACAGTTTTCCTGTTACACTGCAGGATTTTAGAATAGGCTTTAGCCTATTCTAGCCCGATAGCCTACATAGAGCATTTCAAATTTGAGGGAGTTCGCTATATGTAGAACACTTTGTGAAGAAAAGTTGATTCAGGCAAGGGACCAGGGTAGAGCTAGAGTCTCTTTTGACTTGTTAGAAATCAGAAGACTTCAGGCTGATTGTTCACCTGCAAAGAAGACCTGATGGCACAAGCCTTGCTTTCCCATATTAAAAGCTCTTAGTCATGCTGCCCTGAAGCTACCTAAATAACTCTCTTTTTGACTGGCCTCTAGTCACTGTAGTTAGCCCTCTGGAACAAAAAGCAGTTTTCTCTAAAGAAACACGGTGCTTCCATAGTATGGGTGGGAGCTCATCCTGTCAGGCTCTAGAGCTAAAGGGAAACTTGACGTGAGTACCTGCCTCACGCTAAGGCCTGAAAAGCCCTGCTGAAGCGAAAGCGTGTTGCAGTTTCCATTAGCTAGTATTCGCAGTTCTGCTTTACTTTAACGTTTCTCCGCTTTTCCAGACACTTAGGACCCTCGTGTGGGCACCCCACTGCCTACAAATACAGTGAGTAACAGCAGGTTCCACTGCCCTTCTAAGAAACTTCCAGGCCGTAAGTCTTTCCAAGTCACTCTGCATTCAGAGAGCAGGGCAATACACTGCACCCTTCCTTGGGAAAGCTAGATGTCCTCAGCACACCAACAGCTCCAGGGATTCTGTTCTCTCACGTCCTACATGCCATGGAAGTCTGCCTCATTGTCCTCATTTGAGCTGCACTTAGCAACACAATCTGATTCGCCTTTCTTCTAGGAACTCACACTCAAGGACCCCATACCTACAGGAGAAAGGAGGCTTGCATTCCTTCTGCAACCAAAGCACAGTTGTTCCTGTTACCCTGCAGGATTTTAGAATAGCCTAAGGACCGATAGCCTACATAGAGCATTTCAAATTTGAGGCAGTTCGCTACATGTAGAACACTTTGTGAAGAAAAGTTGATTCAGGCAAGGGACAAGGGTAGAGCTAGAGTCTCTTTTGACTTGTTAGAAATCAGAAGGCTTCAGGCTGATGGTTCACCGGCAAAGAAACCTGATGGCACGAGCCTTGCTTTCCCTTCTTAAAAGCTCTTAGTCATGCTGCCCTGAAGCTACCTAAATAACTCTCTTTTTGACTGGCCTCTAGTCACTGTAGTTAGCCCTCTGGAACAAAAAGCAGTTTTCTCTAAGGAAACACGGTGCTTCCATAGTATGGGTGGGAGCTCATCTTATCAGGCTCTAGAGCTAAAGGGAAACTTGACGTGAGTACTTGCCTCACGCTAAGGCCTGAGGAGCCCTGCTGAAGCGAAAGCGTGTTGCAGTTTGCATCAGCTCGTATTCGAAGTTCTGCTTTACTTTAACGTTTCTACACATTTCCACACACTTAGGAACCTCGTGTGGGCACCCCATTGCCTACAAATACAGTGAGTAGCAGCAGGCTCCACTGCCCTTCAAAGAAACATCCAGGCCGTAAGCCTTTCCAAGTCACTCTATGTATTCAGAGACTAGGGCAATACACTGCACCCTTCCTTGGGAACGCTAGATGTCCTCAGCACACCAACAGCTCCAGGGATTCTGTTCTCTCACGTCCTACATGCCATGGAAGTCTGCCTCATTGTCCTCATTTGAGCTGCACTTAGCAACACAATCTGCTTCACCTCTGTTCTAGGAACTCACACCCAAGGACCCCATACCTACAGTAGAAACGAGGCTTGCATTCCTACTGCAACGAAACCACTGTTTCCTGTTACCCTGCAGGATTTTGAATAGGCTAAGGACCGATAGCCTACTCAAAGTGTTCCAAGGATGAGTGAGTTCGCTACATGCAGAACACTTTGGGAAGTAATGTTGATTCAGGCAAGGGAACAGGGTGTAGCTAGAGTCTCTTTTGACTTGGAAATCAGAAGGGTTTAGACTTCGTGTTCACCGCAAAAGATGACCTGATGGCACAAGCCTTGTTTCCCATATTAAAAGCTCTATTCAGGCTGCCCTGAAGCTACCTAAATACGTCTATTTCTGACTGGCCTCTAGTCACTGTAGTTACACTCTGGACGAAAAGGTTTCTCTAACGAAGCACGATGCTTCCATAGCATGGGTGGTAGCTCATCCCGTCAGGCTCTAGAGCTAAAGGGAAACTTGACGTCAGTACTTGCCTCACGCTAAGGCCTGAAGAGCCCTGCTGAAGCGAAAGCGTGTTGCAGTTTACATTAGTTCGTATTCGCAGTTCTGCTTTACTTTAACGTTTCTACGGTTTTCCAGACTCTTTAGACCCTCGTGTGGGCACCCCATTGCCTACCAATACAGTGAGAACCAGCAGGCCGTACTGCCCTTCTAAAAAACATCCAGGCCGTAAGCCTTTCCAAGTCACTCTATGTGTTCAGAGAGTAGGGCAATACACTGCACCCTTCCTTGGGAAAGCTAGATGTCCTCAGCACACCAACAGCTCCAGGGATTCTGTTCTCTCACGTCCTACATGCCATGGAGTCTGCCTCATTGTCCGATTTTGAGCTGCTCTTAGAAACACAATCTGCTTCGCCTTTCTTCCAGGAACTCACACCCAAGGACCCCATACCTACAGTAGAAAGGAGGCTTGCATCCTACTGCAACGAAACCACAGTTTTCCTGTTACACTGCAGGATTTTAGAATAGGCTTTAGCCTATTCTAGCCCGATAGCCTACATAGAGCATTTCAAATTTGAGGGAGTTCGCTACATGGAGAACACTTTGTGAAGAAAAGTTGATTCAGGCAAGGGACCAGGGTAGAGCTAGAGTCTCTTTTGACTTGTTAGAAATCAGAAGACTTCAGGCTGATTGTTCACCGGCAAAGAAGACCTGATGGCACAAGCCTTGCTTTCCCATATTAAAAGCTCTTAGTCATGCTGCCCTGAAGCTACCTAAATAACTCTCTTTTTGACTGGCCTCTAGTCACTGTAGTTAGCCCTCTGGAACAAAAAGCAGTTTTCTCTAAAGAAACACGGTGCTTCCATAGTATGGGTGGGAGCTCATCCTGTCAGGCTCTAGAGCTAAAGGGAAACTTGACGTGAGTACTTGCCTCACGCTAAGGCCTGAAAAGCCCTGCTGAAGCGAAAGCGTGTTGCAGTTTCCATTAGCTAGTATTCGCAGTTCTGCTTTACTTTAACGTTTCTCCGCTTTTCCAGACACTTAGGACCCTCGTGTGGGCACCCCACTGCCTACAAATACAGTGAGTACCAGCAGGTTCCACTGCCCTTCTAAGAAACTTCCAGGCCGTAAGTCTTTCCAAGTCACTCTGCATTCAGAGAGCAGGGCAATACACTGCACCCTTCCTTGGGAAAGCTAGATGTCCTCAGCACACCAACAGCTCCAGGGATTCTGTTCTCTCACGTCCTACATGCCATGGAAGTCTGCCTCATTGTCCTCATTTGAGCTGCACTTAGCAACACAATCTGATTCGCCTTTCTTCTAGGAACTCACACTCAAGGACCCCATACCTACAGGAGAAAGGAGGCTTGCGTTCCTACTGCAACCAAAGCACAGTTGTTCCTGTTACACTGCAGTATTTTGAATAGGCTAAGGACCGATAGCCTACTTAGAGTGTTCCAAGGATGAGTGAGTTCGCTACATGCAGAACACTTTGGGAAGAAAAGTTGATTCAGGCAAGGGAACAGGGTGTAGCTAGAGTCTCTTTTGACTTGTTGGAAATCAGATGGGTTTAGACTTCGTGTTCACCGCAAAAGATGACCTGATGGCACAAGCCTTGTTTCCCATATTAAAAGCTCTATTCAGGTTGCCCTGAAGCTACCTAAATACGTCTATTTCTGACTGGCCTCTAGTCACTGTAGTTACACTCAGGACGAAAAGATTTCTCTAACGAAGCACGATGCTTCCATAGCATGGGTGGTAGCTCATCCCGTCAGGCTCTAGAGCTAAAGGGAAACTTGACGTCAGTACTTGCCTCACGCTAAGGCCTGAAGAGCCCTGCTGAAGCGAAAGCGTGTTGCAGTTTACATTAGCTCGTATTCGCAGTTCTGCTTTACTTTAACGTTTCTACGGTTTTCCAGACTCTTTGGACCCTCGTGTGGGCACCCCATTGCCTACCAATACAGTGAGTACCAGCAGGCCGTACTGCCCTTCTAAGAAACATCCAGGCCGTAAGCCTTTCCAAGTCCCTCTATGTGTTCAGAGAGTAGGGCAATACACTGCACCCTTCCTTGGGAAAGCTAGATGTCCTCAGCACACCAACAGCTCCAGGGATTCTGTTCTCTCACGTCCTACATGCCATGGAGTCTGCCTCATTGTCCGATTTTGAGCTGCTCTTAGAAACACAATCTGCTTCGCCTTTCTTCCAGGAACTCACACCCAAGGACCCCATACCTACAGTAGAAAGGAGGCTTGCATCCTACTACAACGAAACCACAGTTTTCCTGTTACACTGCAGGATTTTAGAATAGGCTTTAGCCTATTCTAGCCCGATAGCCTACATAGAGCATTTCAAATTTGAGGGAGTTCGCTATATGTAGAACACTTTGTGAAGAAAAGTTGATTCAGGCAAGGGACCAGGGTAGAGCTAGAGTCTCTTTTGACTTGTTAGAAATCAGAAGACTTCAGGCTGATTGTTCACCTGCAAAGAAGACCTGATGGCACAAGCCTTGCTTTCCCATATTAAAAGCTCTTAGTCATGCTGCCCTGAAGCTACCTAAATAACTCTCTTTTTGACTGGCCTCTAGTCACTGTAGTTAGCCCTCTGGAACAAAAAGCAGTTTTCTCTAAAGAAACACGGTGCTTCCATAGTATGGGTGGGAGCTCATCCTGTCAGGCTCTAGAGCTAAAGGGAAACTTGACGTGAGTACCTGCCTCACGCTAAGGCCTGAAAAGCCCTGCTGAAGCGAAAGCGTGTTGCAGTTTCCATTAGCTAGTATTCGCAGTTCTGCTTTACTTTAACGTTTCTCCGCTTTTCCAGACACTTAGGACCCTCGTGTGGGCACCCCACTGCCTACAAATACAGTGAGTAACAGCAGGTTCCACTGCCCTTCTAAGAAACTTCCAGGCCGTAAGTCTTTCCAAGTCACTCTGCATTCAGAGAGCAGGGCAATACACTGCACCCTTCCTTGGGAAAGCTAGATGTCCTCAGCACACCAACAGCTCCAGGGATTCTGTTCTCTCACGTCCTACATGCCATGGAAGTCTGCCTCATTGTCCTCATTTGAGCTGCACTTAGCAACACAATCTGATTCGCCTTTCTTCTAGGAACTCACACTCAAGGACCCCATACCTACAGGAGAAAGGAGGCTTGCATTCCTTCTGCAACCAAAGCACAGTTGTTCCTGTTACCCTGCAGGATTTTAGAATAGCCTAAGGACCGATAGCCTACATAGAGCATTTCAAATTTGAGGCAGTTCGCTACATGTAGAACACTTTGTGAAGAAAAGTTGATTCAGGCAAGGGACAAGGGTAGAGCTAGAGTCTCTTTTGACTTGTTAGAAATCAGAAGGCTTCAGGCTGATGGTTCACCGGCAAAGAAACCTGATGGCACGAGCCTTGCTTTCCCTTCTTAAAAGCTCTTAGTCATGCTGCCCTGAAGCTACCTAAATAACTCTCTTTTTGACTGGCCTCTAGTCACTGTAGTTAGCCCTCTGGAACAAAAAGCAGTTTTCTCTAAGGAAACACGGTGCTTCCATAGTATGGGTGGGAGCTCATCTTATCAGGCTCTAGAGCTAAAGGGAAACTTGACGTGAGTACTTGCCTCACGCTAAGGCCTGAGGAGCCCTGCTGAAGCGAAAGCGTGTTGCAGTTTGCATCAGCTCGTATTCGAAGTTCTGCTTTACTTTAACGTTTCTACACATTTCCACACACTTAGGAACCTCGTGTGGGCACCCCATTGCCTACAAATACAGTGAGTAGCAGCAGGCTCCACTGCCCTTCAAAGAAACATCCAGGCCGTAAGCCTTTCCAAGTCACTCTATGTATTCAGAGACTAGGGCAATACACTGCACCCTTCCTTGGGAACGCTAGATGTCCTCAGCACACCAACAGCTCCAGGGATTCTGTTCTCTCACGTCCTACATGCCATGGAAGTCTGCCTCATTGTCCTCATTTGAGCTGCACTTAGCAACACAATCTGCTTCACCTCTGTTCTAGGAACTCACACCCAAGGACCCCATACCTACAGTAGAAACGAGGCTTGCATTCCTACTGCAACGAAACCACTGTTTCCTGTTACCCTGCAGGATTTTGAATAGGCTAAGGACCGATAGCCTACTCAAAGTGTTCCAAGGATGAGTGAGTTCGCTACATGCAGAACACTTTGGGAAGTAATGTTGATTCAGGCAAGGGAACAGGGTGTAGCTAGAGTCTCTTTTGACTTGGAAATCAGAAGGGTTTAGACTTCGTGTTCACCGCAAAAGATGACCTGATGGCACAAGCCTTGTTTCCCATATTAAAAGCTCTATTCAGGCTGCCCTGAAGCTACCTAAATACGTCTATTTCTGACTGGCCTCTAGTCACTGTAGTTACACTCTGGACGAAAAGGTTTCTCTAACGAAGCACGATGCTTCCATAGCATGGGTGGTAGCTCATCCCGTCAGGCTCTAGAGCTAAAGGGAAACTTGACGTCAGTACTTGCCTCACGCTAAGGCCTGAAGAGCCCTGCTGAAGCGAAAGCGTGTTGCAGTTTACATTAGTTCGTATTCGCAGTTCTGCTTTACTTTAACGTTTCTACGGTTTTCCAGACTCTTTGGACCCTCGTGTGGGCACCCCATTGCCTACCAATACAGTGAGAACCAGCAGGCCGTACTGCCCTTCTAAGAAACATCCAGGCCGTAAGCCTTTCCAAGTCACTCTATGTGTTCAGAGAGTAGGGCAATACACTGCACCCTTCCTTGGGAAAGCTAGATGTCCTCAGCACACCAACAGCTCCAGGGATTCTGTTCTCTCACGTCCTACATGCCATGGAGTCTGCCTCATTGTCCGATTTTGAGCTGCTCTTAGAAACACAATCTGCTTCGCCTTTCTTCCAGGAACTCACACCCAAGGACCCCATACCTACAGTAGAAAGGAGGCTTGCATCCTACTGCAACGAAACCACAGTTTTCCTGTTACACTGCAGGATTTTAGAATAGGCTTTAGCCTATTCTAGCCCGATAGCCTACATAGAGCATTTCAAATTTGAGGGAGTTCGCTACATGGAGAACACTTTGTGAAGAAAAGTTGATTCAGGCAAGGGACCAGGGTAGAGCTAGAGTCTCTTTTGACTTGTTAGAAATCAGAAGACTTCAGGCTGATTGTTCACCGGCAAAGAAGACCTGATGGCACAAGCCTTGCTTTCCCATATTAAAAGCTCTTAGTCATGCTGCCCTGAAGCTACCTAAATAACTCTCTTTTTGACTGGCCTCTAGTCACTGTAGTTAGCCCTCTGGAACAAAAAGCAGTTTTCTCTAAAGAAACACGGTGCTTCCATAGTATGGGTGGGAGCTCATCCTGTCAGGCTCTAGAGCTAAAGGGAAACTTGACGTGAGTACTTGCCTCACGCTAAGGCCTGAAAAGCCCTGCTGAAGCGAAAGCGTGTTGCAGTTTCCATTAGCTAGTATTCGCAGTTCTGCTTTACTTTAACGTTTCTCCGCTTTTCCAGACACTTAGGACCCTCGTGTGGGCACCCCACTGCCTACAAATACAGTGAGTACCAGCAGGTTCCACTGCCCTTCTAAGAAACTTCCAGGCCGTAAGTCTTTCCAAGTCACTCTGCATTCAGAGAGCAGGGCAATACACTGCACCCTTCCTTGGGAAAGCTAGATGTCCTCAGCACACCAACAGCTCCAGGGATTCTGTTCTCTCACGTCCTACATGCCATGGAAGTCTGCCTCATTGTCCTCATTTGAGCTGCACTTAGCAACACAATCTGATTCGCCTTTCTTCTAGGAACTCACACTCAAGGACCCCATACCTACAGGAGAAAGGAGGCTTGCGTTCCTTCTGCAACCAAAGCACAGTTGTTCCTGTTACCCTGCAGGATTTTAGAATAGCCTAAGGACCGATAGCCTACATAGAGCATTTCAAATTTGAGGCAGTTCGCTACATGTAGAACACTTTGTGAAGAAAAGTTGATTCAGGCAAGGGACAAGGGTAGAGCTAGAGTCTCTTTTGACTTGTTAGAAATCAGAAGGCTTCAGGCTGATGGTTCACCGGCAAAGAAACCTGATGGCACGAGCCTTGCTTTCCCTTCTTAAAAGCTCTTAGTCATGCTGCCCTGAAGCTACCTAAATAACTCTCTTTTTGACTGGCCTCTAGTCACTGTAGTTAGCCCTCTGGAACAAAAAGCAGTTTTCTCTAAGGAAACACGGTGCTTCCATAGTATGGGTGGGAGCTCATCTTATCAGGCTCTAGAGCTAAAGGGAAACTTGACGTGAGTACTTGCCTCACGCTAAGGCCTGAGGAGCCCTGCTGAAGCGAAAGCGTGTTGCAGTTTGCATCAGCTCGTATTCGAAGTTCTGCTTTACTTTAACGTTTCTACACATTTCCAGACACCTAGGAACCTCGTGTGGGCACCCCATTGCCTACAAATACAGTGAGTAGCAGCAGGCTCCACTGCCCTTCAAAGAAACATCCAGGCCGTAAGCCTTTCCAAGTCACTCTATGTATTCAGAGACTAGGGCAATACACTGCACCCTTCCTTGGGAACGCTAGATGTCCTCAGCACACCAACAGCTCCAGGGATTCTGTTCTCTCACGTCCTACATGCCATGGAAGTCTGCCTCATTGTCCTCATTTGAGCTGCACTTAGCAACACAATCTGCTTCACCTCTGTTCTAGGAACTCACACCCAAGGACCCCATACCTACAGTAGAAACGAGGCTTGCATTCCTACTGCAACGAAACCACTGTTTCCTGTTACCCTGCAGGATTTTGAATAGGCTAAGGACCGATAGCCTACTCAAAGTGTTCCAAGGATGAGTGAGTTCGCTACATGCAGAACACTTTGGGAAGTAATGTTGATTCAGGCAAGGGAACAGGGTGTAGCTAGAGTCTCTTTTGACTTGTTGGAAATCAGAAGGGTTTAGACTTCGTGTTCACCGCAAAAGATGACCTGATGGCACAAGCCTTGTTTCCCATATTAAAAGCTCTATTCAGGCTGCCCTGAAGCTACCTAAATACGTCTATTTCTGACTGGCCTCTAGTCACTGTAGTTACACTCAGGACGAAAAGATTTCTCTAACGAAGCACGATGCTTCCATAGCATGGGTGGTAGCTCATCCCGTCAGGCTCTAGAGCTAAAGGGAAACTTGACGTCAGTACTTGCCTCACGCTAAGGCCTGAAGAGCCCTGCTGAAGCGAAAGCGTGTTGCAGTTTACATTAGCTCGTATTCGCAGTTCTGCTTTACTTTAACGTTTCTACGGTTTTCCAGACTCTTTGGACCCTCGTGTGGGCACCCCATTGCCTACCAATACAGTGAGTACCAGCAGGCCGTACTGCCCTTCTAAGAAACATCCAGGCCGTAAGCCTTTCCAAGTCCCTCTATGTGTTCAGAGAGTAGGGCAATACACTGCACCCTTCCTTGGGAAAGCTAGATGTCCTCAGCACACCAACAGCTCCAGGGATTCTGTTCTCTCACGTCCTACATGCCATGGAGTCTGCCTCATTGTCCGATTTTGAGCTGCTCTTAGAAACACAATCTGCTTCGCCTTTCTTCCAGGAACTCACACCCAAGGACCCCATACCTACAGTAGAAAGGAGGCTTGCATCCTCCTGCAACGAAACCACAGTTTTCCTGTTACACTGCAGGATTATAGAATAGGCTTTAGCCTATTCTAGCCCGATAGCCTACATAGAGCATTTCAAATTTGAGGGAGTTCGCTACATGGAGAACACTTTGTGAAGAAAAGTTGATTCAGGCAAGGGACCAGGGTAGAGCTAGAGTCTCTTTTGACTTGTTAGAAATCAGAAGACTTCAGGCTGATTGTTCACCGGCAAAGAAGACCTGATGGCACAAGCCTTGCTTTCCCATATTAAAAGCTCTTAGTCATGCTGCCCTGAAGCTACCTAAATAACTCTCTTTTTGACTGGCCTCTAGTCACTGTAGTTAGCCCTCTGGAACAAAAAGCAGTTTTCTCTAAAGAAACACGGTGCTTCCATAGTATGGGTGGGAGCTCATCCCGGCAGGCTCTAGAGCTAAAGGGAAACTTGACGTGAGTACTTGCCTCACGCTAAGGCCTGAAAAGCCCTGCTGAAGCGAAAGCGTGTTGCAGTTTCCATTAGCTAGTATTCGCAGTTCTGCTTTACTTTAACGTTTCTCCGCTTTTCCAGACACTTAGGACCCTCGTGTGGGCACCCCATTGCCTACAAATACAGTGAGTAGCAGCAGGCCGTACTGCCCTTCTAAGAAACATCCAGGCCGTAAGCCTTTCCAAGTCACTCTATGTATTCAGAGACTAGGGCAATACACTGCACCCTTCCTTGGGAACGCTAGATGTCCTCAGCACACCAACAGCTCCAGGGATTCTGTTCTCTCACGTCCTACATGCCATGGAAGTCTGCCTCATTGTCCTCATTTGAGCTGCACTTAGCAACACAATCTGCTTCACCTCTGTTCTAGGAACTCACACCCAAGGACCCCATACCTACAGTAGAAACGGGGCTTGCATTCCTACTGCAACGAAACCACTGTTTCCTGTTACCCTGCAGGATTTTGAATAGGCTAAGGACCGATAGCCTACTCAAAGTGTTCCAAGGATGAGTGAGTTCGCTACATGCAGAACACTTTGGGAAGTAATGTTGATTCAGGCAAGGGAACAGGGTGTAGCTAGAGTCTCTTTTGACTTGTTGGAAATCAGAAGGGTTTAGACTTCGTGTTCACCGCAAAAGATGACCTGATGGCACAAGCCTTGTTTCCCATATTAAAAGCTCTATTCAGGCTGCCCTGAAGCTACCTAAATACGTCTATTTCTGACTGGCCTCTAGTCACTGTAGTTACACTCTGGACGAAAAGGTTTCTCTAACGAAGCACGATGCTTCCATAGCATGGGTGGTAGCTCATCCCGTCAGGCTCTAGAGCTAAAGGGAAACTTGACGTCAGTACTTGCCTCACGCTAAGGCCTGAAGAGCCCTGCTGAAGCGAAAGCGTGTTGCAGTTTACATTAGCTCGTATTCGCAGTTCTGCTTTACTTTAACGTTTCTACGGTTTTCCAGACTCTTTGGACCCTCGTGTGGGCACCCCATTGCCTACCAATACAGTGAGTACCAGCAGGCCGTACTGCCCTTCTAAGAAACATCCAGGCCGTAAGCCTTTCCAAGTCCCTCTATGTGTTCAGAGAGTAGGGCAATACACTGCACCCTTCCTTGGGAAAGCTAGATGTCCTCAGCACACCAACAGCTCCAGGGATTCTGTTCTCTCACGTCCTACATGCCATGGAGTCTGCCTCATTGTCCGATTTTGAGCTGCTCTTAGAAACACAATCTGCTTCGCCTTTCTTCCAGGAACTCACACCCAAGGACCCCATACCTACAGTAGAAAGGAGGCTTGCATCCTACTGCAACGAAACCACAGTTTTCCTGTTACACTGCAGGATTTTAGAATAGGCTTTAGCCTATTCTAGCCCGATAGCCTACATAGAGCATTTCAAATTTGAGGGAGTTCGCTACATGGAGAACACTTTGTGAAGAAAAGTTGATTCAGGCAAGGGACCAGGGTAGAGCTAGAGTCTCTTTTGACTTGTTAGAAATCAGAAGACTTCAGGCTGATTGTTCACCGGCAAAGAAGACCTGATGGCACAAGCCTTGCTTTCCCATATTAAAAGATCTTAGTCATGCTGCCCTGAAGCTACCTAAATAACTCTCTTTTTGACTGGCCTCTAGTCACTGTAGTTAGCCCTCTGGAACAAAAAGCAGTTTTCTCTAAAGAAACACGGTGCTTCCATAGTATGGGTGGGAGCTCATCCTGTCAGGCTCTAGAGCTAAAGGGAAACTTGACGTGAGTACTTGCCTCACGCTAAGGCCTGAAAAGCCCTGCTGAAGCGAAAGCGTGTTGCAGTTTCCATTAGCTAGTATTCGCAGTTCTGCTTTACTTTAACGTTTCTCCGCTTTTCCAGACACTTAGGACCCTCGTGTGGGCACCCCACTGCCTACAAATACAGTGAGTACCAGCAGGTTCCACTGCCCTTCTAAGAAACTTCCAGGCCGTAAGTCTTTCCAAGTCACTCTGCATTCAGAGAGCAGGGCAATACACTGCACCCTTCCTTGGGAAAGCTAGATGTCCTCAGCACACCAACAGCTCCAGGGATTCTGTTCTCTCACGTCCTACATGCCATGGAAGTCTGCCTCATTGTCCTCATTTGAGCTGCACTTAGCAACACAATCTGATTCGCCTTTCTTCTAGGAACTCACACTCAAGGACCCCATACCTACAGGAGAAAGGAGGCTTGCGTTCCTTCTGCAACCAAAGCACAGTTGTTCCTGTTACCCTGCAGGATTTTAGAATAGCCTAAGGACCGATAGCCTACATAGAGCATTTCAAATTTGAGGCAGTTCGCTACATGTAGAACACTTTGTGAAGAAAAGTTGATTCAGGCAAGGGACAAGGGTAGAGCTAGAGTCTCTTTTGACTTGTTAGAAATCAGAAGGCTTCAGGCTGATGGTTCACCGGCAAAGAAACCTGATGGCACGAGCCTTGCTTTCCCTTCTTAAAAGCTCTTAGTCATGCTGCCCTGAAGCTACCTAAATAACTCTCTTTTTGACTGGCCTCTAGTCACTGTAGTTAGCCCTCTGGAACAAAAAGCAGTTTTCTCTAAGGAAACACGGTGCTTCCATAGTATGGGTGGGAGCTCATCTTATCAGGCTCTAGAGCTAAAGGGAAACTTGACGTGAGTACTTGCCTCACGCTAAGGCCTGAGGAGCCCTGCTGAAGCGAAAGCGTGTTGCAGTTTGCCTCAGCTCGTATTCGAAGTTCTGCTTTACTTTAACGTTTCTACACATTTCCAGACACCTAGGAACCTCGTGTGGGCACCCCATTGCCTACAAATACAGTGAGTAGCAGCAGGCTCCACTGCCCTTCAAAGAAACATCCAGGCCGTAAGCCTTTCCAAGTCACTCTATGTATTCAGAGACTAGGGCAATACACTGCACCCTTCCTTGGGAACGCTAGATGTCCTCAGCACACCAACAGCTCCAGGGATTCTGTTCTCTCACGTCCTACATGCCATGGAAGTCTGCCTCATTGTCCTCATTTGAGCTGCACTTAGCAACACAATCTGCTTCACCTCTGTTCTAGGAACTCACACCCAAGGACCCCATACCTACAGTAGAAACGAGGCTTGCATTCCTACTGCAACGAAACCACTGTTTCCTGTTACCCTGCAGGATTTTGAATAGGCTAAGGACCGATAGCCTACTCAAAGTGTTCCAAGGATGAGTGAGTTCGCTACATGCAGAACACTTTGGGAAGTAATGTTGATTCAGGCAAGGGAACAGGGTGTAGCTAGAGTCTCTTTTGACTTGTTGGAAATCAGAAGGGTTTAGACTTCGTGTTCACCGCAAAAGATGACCTGATGGCACAAGCCTTGTTTCCCATATTAAAAGCTCTATTCAGGCTGCCCTGAAGCTACCTAAATACGTCTATTTCTGACTGGCCTCTAGTCACTGTAGTTACACTCAGGACGAAAAGATTTCTCTAACGAAGCACGATGCTTCCATAGCATGGGTGGTAGCTCATCCCGTCAGGCTCTAGAGCTAAAGGGAAACTTGACGTCAGTACTTGCCTCACGCTAAGGCCTGAAGAGCCCTGCTGAAGCGAAAGCGTGTTGCAGTTTACATTAGCTCGTATTCGCAGTTCTGCTTTACTTTAACGTTTCTACGGTTTTCCAGACTCTTTGGACCCTCGTGTGGGCACCCCATTGCCTACCAATACAGTGAGTACCAGCAGGCCGTACTGCCCTTCTAAGAAACATCCAGGCCGTAAGCCTTTCCAAGTCCCTCTATGTGTTCAGAGAGTAGGGCAATACACTGCACCCTTCCTTGGGAAAGCTAGATGTCCTCAGCACACCAACAGCTCCAGGGATTCTGTTCTCTCACGTCCTACATGCCATGGATCTGCCTCATTGTCCGATTTTGAGCTGCTCTTAGAAACACAATCTGCTTCGCCTTTCTTCCAGGAACTCACACCCAAGGACCCCATACCTACAGTAGAAAGGAGGCTTGCATCCTACTGCAACGAAACCACAGTTTTCCTGTTACACTGCAGGATTTTAGAATAGGCTTTAGCCTATTCTAGCCCGATAGCCTACATAGAGCATTTCAAATTTGAGGGAGTTCGCTACATGGAGAACACTTTGTGAAGAAAAGTTGATTCAGGCAAGGGACCAGGGTAGAGCTAGAGTCTCTTTTGACTTGTTAGAAATCAGAAGACTTCAGGCTGATTGTTCACCGGCAAAGAAGACCTGATGGCACAAGCCTTGCTTTCCCATATTAAAAGCTCTTAGTCATGCTGCCCTGAAGCTACCTAAATAACTCTCTTTTTGACTGGCCTCTAGTCACTGTAGTTAGCCCTCTGGAACAAAAAGCAGTTTTCTCTAAAGAAACACGGTGCTTCCATAGTATGGGTGGGAGCTCATCCTGTCAGGCTCTAGAGCTAAAGGGAAACTTGACGTGAGTACTTGCCTCACGCTAAGGCCTGAAAAGCCCTGCTGAAGCGAAAGCGTGTTGCAGTTTCCATTAGCTAGTATTCGCAGTTCTGCTTTACTTTAACGTTTCTCCGCTTTTCCAGACACTTAGGACCCTCGTGTGGGCACCCCACTGCCTACAAATACAGTGAGTACCAGCAGGTTCCACTGCCCTTCTAAGAAACTTCCAGGCCGTAAGTCTTTCCAAGTCACTCTGCATTCAGAGAGCAGGGCAATACACTGCACCCTTCCTTGGGAAAGCTAGATGTCCTCAGCACACCAACAGCTCCAGGGATTCTGTTCTCTCACGTCCTACATGCCATGGAAGTCTGCCTCATTGTCCTCATTTGAGCTGCACTTAGCAACACAATCTGATTCGCCTTTCTTCTAGGAACTCACACTCAAGGACCCCATACCTACAGGAGAAAGGAGGCTTGCGTTCCTTCTGCAACCAAAGCACAGTTGTTCCTGTTACCCTGCAGGATTTTAGAATAGCCTAAGGACCGATAGCCTACATAGAGCATTTCAAATTTGAGGCAGTTCGCTACATGTAGAACACTTTGTGAAGAAAAGTTGATTCAGGCAAGGGACAAGGGTAGAGCTAGAGTCTCTTTTGACTTGTTAGAAATCAGAAGGCTTCAGGCTGATGGTTCACCGGCAAAGAAACCTGATGGCACGAGCCTTGCTTTCCCTTCTTAAAAGCTCTTAGTCATGCTGCCCTGAAGCTACCTAAATAACTCTCTTTTTGACTGGCCTCTAGTCACTGTAGTTAGCCCTCTGGAACAAAAAGCAGTTTTCTCTAAGGAAACACGGTGCTTCCATAGTATGGGTGGGAGCTCATCTTATCAGGCTCTAGAGCTAAAGGGAAACTTGACGTGAGTACTTGCCTCACGCTAAGGCCTGAGGAGCCCTGCTGAAGCGAAAGCGTGTTGCAGTTTGCATCAGCTCGTATTCGAAGTTCTGCTTTACTTTAACGTTTCTACACATTTCCAGACACCTAGGAACCTCGTGTGGGCACCCCATTGCCTACAAATACAGTGAGTAGCAGCAGGCTCCACTGCCCTTCAAAGAAACATCCAGGCCGTAAGCCTTTCCAAGTCACTCTATGTATTCAGAGACTAGGGCAATACACTGCACCCTTCCTTGGGAACGCTAGATGTCCTCAGCACACCAACAGCTCCAGGGATTCTGTTCTCTCACGTCCTACATGCCATGGAAGTCTGCCTCATTGTCCTCATTTGAGCTGCACTTAGCAACACAATCTGCTTCACCTCTGTTCTAGGAACTCACACCCAAGGACCCCATACCTACAGTAGAAACGAGGCTTGCATTCCTACTGCAACGAAACCACTGTTTCCTGTTACCCTGCAGGATTTTGAATAGGCTAAGGACCGATAGCCTACTCAAAGTGTTCCAAGGATGAGTGAGTTCGCTACATGCAGAACACTTTGGGAAGTAATGTTGATTCAGGCAAGGGAACAGGGTGTAGCTAGAGTCTCTTTTGACTTGTTGGAAATCAGAAGGGTTTAGACTTCGTGTTCACCGCAAAAGATGACCTGATGGCACAAGCCTTGTTTCCCATATTAAAAGCTCTATTCAGGCTGCCCTGAAGCTACCTAAATACGTCTATTTCTGACTGGCCTCTAGTCACTGTAGTTACACTCAGGACGAAAAGATTTCTCTAACGAAGCACGATGCTTCCATAGCATGGGTGGTAGCTCATCCCGTCAGGCTCTAGAGCTAAAGGGAAACTTGACGTCAGTACTTGCCTCACGCTAAGGCCTGAAGAGCCCTGCTGAAGCGAAAGCGTGTTGCAGTTTACATTAGCTCGTATTCGCAGTTCTGCTTTACTTTAACGTTTCTACGGTTTTCCAGACTCTTTGGACCCTCGTGTGGGCACCCCATTGCCTACCAATACAGTGAGTACCAGCAGGCCGTACTGCCCTTCTAAGAAACATCCAGGCCGTAAGCCTTTCCAAGTCCCTCTATGCGTTCAGAGAGTAGGGCAATACACTGCACCCTTCCTTGGGAAAGCTAGATGTCCTCAGCACACCAACAGCTCCAGGGATTCTGTTCTCTCACGTCCTACATGCCATGGAGTCTGCCTCATTGTCCGATTTTGAGCTGCTCTTAGAAACACAATCTGCTTCGCCTTTCTTCCAGGAACTCACACCCAAGGACCCCATACCTACAGTAGAAAGGAGGCTTGCATCCTACTGCAACGAAACCACAGTTTTCCTGTTACACTGCAGGATTTTAGAATAGGCTTTAGCCTATTCTAGCCCGATAGCCTACATAGAGCATTTCAAATTTGAGGGAGTTCGCTACATGGAGAACACTTTGTGAAGAAAAGTTGATTCAGGCAAGGGACCAGGGTAGAGCTAGAGTCTCTTTTGACTTGTTAGAAATCAGAAGACTTCAGGCTGATTGTTCACCGGCAAAGAAGACCTGATGGCACAAGCCTTGCTTTCCCATATTAAAAGCTCTTAGTCATGCTGCCCTGAAGCTACCTAAATAACTCTCTTTTTGACTGGCCTCTAGTCACTGTAGTTAGCCCTCTGGAACAAAAAGCAGTTTTCTCTAAAGAAACACGGTGCTTCCATAGTATGGGTGGGAGCTCATCCCGGCAGGCTCTAGAGCTAAAGGGAAACTTGACGTGAGTACTTGCCTCACGCTAAGGCCTGAGGAGCCCTGCTGAAGCGAAAGCGTGTTGCAGTTTGCCTCAGCTCGTATTCGAAGTTCTGCTTTACTTTAACGTTTCTACACATTTCCAGACACCTAGGAACCTCGTGTGGGCACCCCATTGCCTACAAATACAGTGAGTAGCAGCAGGCTCCACTGCCCTTCAAAGAAACATCCAGGCCGTAAGCCTTTCCAAGTCACTCTATGTATTCAGAGACTAGGGCAATACACTGCACCCTTCCTTGGGAACGCTAGATGTCCTCAGCACACCAACAGCTCCAGGGATTCTGTTCTCTCACGTCCTACATGCCATGGAAGTCTGCCTCATTGTCCTCATTTGAGCTGCACTTAGCAACACAATCTGCTTCACCTCTGTTCTAGGAACTCACACCCAAGGACCCCATACCTACAGTAGAAACGAGGCTTGCATTCCTACTGCAACGAAACCACTGTTTCCTGTTACCCTGCAGGATTTTGAATAGGCTAAGGACCGATAGCCTACTCAAAGTGTTCCAAGGATGAGTGAGTTCGCTACATGCAGAACACTTTGGGAAGTAATGTTGATTCAGGCAAGGGAACAGGGTGTAGCTAGAGTCTCTTTTGACTTGTTGGAAATCAGAAGGGTTTAGACTTCGTGTTCACCGCAAAAGATGACCTGATGGCACAAGCCTTGTTTCCCATATTAAAAGCTCTATTCAGGCTGCCCTGAAGCTACCTAAATACGTCTATTTCTGACTGGCCTCTAGTCACTGTAGTTACACTCAGGACGAAAAGATTTCTCTAACGAAGCACGATGCTTCCATAGCATGGGTGGTAGCTCATCCCGTCAGGCTCTAGAGCTAAAGGGAAACTTGACGTCAGTACTTGCCTCACGCTAAGGCCTGAAGAGCCCTGCTGAAGCGAAAGCGTGTTGCAGTTTACATTAGCTCGTATTCGCAGTTCTGCTTTACTTTAACGTTTCTACGGTTTTCCAGACTCTTTGGACCCTCGTGTGGGCACCCCATTGCCTACCAATACAGTGAGTACCAGCAGGCCGTACTGCCCTTCTAAGAAACATCCAGGCCGTAAGCCTTTCCAAGTCCCTCTATGCGTTCAGAGAGTAGGGCAATACACTGCACCCTTCCTTGGGAAAGCTAGATGTCCTCAGCACACCAACAGCTCCAGGGATTCTGTTCTCTCACGTCCTACATGCCATGGAGTCTGCCTCATTGTCCGATTTTGAGCTGCTCTTAGAAACACAATCTGCTTCGCCTTTCTTCCAGGAACTCACACCCAAGGACCCCATACCTACAGTAGAAAGGAGGCTTGCATCCTACTGCAACGAAACCACAGTTTTCCTGTTACACTGCAGGATTTTAGAATAGGCTTTAGCCTATTCTAGCCCGATAGCCTACATAGAGCATTTCAAATTTGAGGGAGTTCGCTACATGGAGAACACTTTGTGAAGAAAAGTTGATTCAGGCAAGGGACCAGGGTAGAGCTAGAGTCTCTTTTGACTTGTTAGAAATCAGAAGACTTCAGGCTGATTGTTCACCGGCAAAGAAGACCTGATGGCACAAGCCTTGCTTTCCCATATTAAAAGCTCTTAGTCATGCTGCCCTGAAGCTACCTAAATAACTCTCTTTTTGACTGGCCTCTAGTCACTGTAGTTAGCCCTCTGGAACAAAAAGCAGTTTTCTCTAAAGAAACACGGTGCTTCCATAGTATGGGTGGGAGCTCATCCCGGCAGGCTCTAGAGCTAAAGGGAAACTTGACGTGAGTACTTGCCTCACGCTAAGGCCTGAAAAGCCCTGCTGAAGCGAAAGCGTGTTGCAGTTTCCATTAGCTAGTATTCGCAGTTCTGCTTTACTTTAACGTTTCTCCGCTTTTCCAGACACTTAGGACCCTCGTGTGGGCACCCCATTGCCTACAAATACAGTGAGTAGCAGCAGGCCGTACTGCCCTTCTAAGAAACATCCAGGCCGTAAGCCTTTCCAAGTCACTCTATGTATTCAGAGACTAGGGCAATACACTGCACCCTTCCTTGGGAACGCTAGATGTCCTCAGCACACCAACAGCTCCAGGGATTCTGTTCTCTCACGTCCTACATGCCATGGAAGTCTGCCTCATTGTCCTCATTTGAGCTGCACTTAGCAACACAATCTGCTTCACCTCTGTTCTAGGAACTCACACCCAAGGACCCCATACCTACAGTAGAAACGAGGCTTGCATTCCTACTGCAACGAAACCACTGTTTCCTGTTACCCTGCAGGATTTTGAATAGGCTAAGGACCGATAGCCTACTCAAAGTGTTCCAAGGATGAGTGAGTTCGCTACATGCAGAACACTTTGGGAAGTAATGTTGATTCAGGCAAGGGAACAGGGTGTAGCTAGAGTCTCTTTTGACTTGTTGGAAATCAGAAGGGTTTAGACTTCGTGTTCACCGCAAAAGATGACCTGATGGCACAAGCCTTGTTTCCCATATTAAAAGCTCTATTCAGGCTGCCCTGAAGCTACCTAAATACGTCTATTTCTGACTGGCCTCTAGTCACTGTAGTTACACTCTGGACGAAAAGGTTTCTCTAACGAAGCACGATGCTTCCATAGCATGGGTGGTAGCTCATCCCGTCAGGCTCTAGAGCTAAAGGGAAACTTGACGTCAGTACTTGCCTCACGCTAAGGCCTGAAGAGCCCTGCTGAAGCGAAAGCGTGTTGCAGTTTACATTAGCTCGTATTCGCAGTTCTGCTTTACTTTAACGTTTCTACGGTTTTCCAGACTCTTTGGACCCTCGTGTGGGCACCCCATTGCCTACCAATACAGTGAGTACCAGCAGGCCGTACTGCCCTTCTAAGAAACATCCAGGCCGTAAGCCTTTCCAAGTCCCTCTATGTGTTCAGAGAGTAGGGCAATACACTGCACCCTTCCTTGGGAAAGCTAGATGTCCTCAGCACACCAACAGCTCCAGGGATTCTGTTCTCTCACGTCCTACATGCCATGGAGTCTGCCTCATTGTCCGATTTTGAGCTGCTCTTAGAAACACAATCTGCTTCGCCTTTCTTCCAGGAACTCACACCCAAGGACCCCATACCTACAGTAGAAAGGAGGCTTGCATCCTACTGCAACGAAACCACAGTTTTCCTGTTACACTGCAGGATTTTAGAATAGGCTTTAGCCTATTCTAGCCCGATAGCCTACATAGAGCATTTCAAATTTGAGGGAGTTCGCTACATGGAGAACACTTTGTGAAGAAAAGTTGATTCAGGCAAGGGACCAGGGTAGAGCTAGAGTCTCTTTTGACTTGTTAGAAATCAGAAGACTTCAGGCTGATTGTTCACCGGCAAAGAAGACCTGATGGCACAAGCCTTGCTTTCCCATATTAAAAGATCTTAGTCATGCTGCCCTGAAGCTACCTAAATAACTCTCTTTTTGACTGGCCTCTAGTCACTGTAGTTAGCCCTCTGGAACAAAAAGCAGTTTTCTCTAAAGAAACACGGTGCTTCCATAGTATGGGTGGGAGCTCATCCTGTCAGGCTCTAGAGCTAAAGGGAAACTTGACGTGAGTACTTGCCTCACGCTAAGGCCTGAAAAGCCCTGCTGAAGCGAAAGCGTGTTGCAGTTTCCATTAGCTAGTATTCGCAGTTCTGCTTTACTTTAACGTTTCTCCGCTTTTCCAGACACTTAGGACCCTCGTGTGGGCACCCCACTGCCTACAAATACAGTGAGTACCAGCAGGTTCCACTGCCCTTCTAAGAAACTTCCAGGCCGTAAGTCTTTCCAAGTCACTCTGCATTCAGAGAGCAGGGCAATACACTGCACCCTTCCTTGGGAAAGCTAGATGTCCTCAGCACACCAACAGCTCCAGGGATTCTGTTCTCTCACGTCCTACATGCCATGGAAGTCTGCCTCATTGTCCTCATTTGAGCTGCACTTAGCAACACAATCTGATTCGCCTTTCTTCTAGGAACTCACACTCAAGGACCCCATACCTACAGGAGAAAGGAGGCTTGCGTTCCTTCTGCAACCAAAGCACAGTTGTTCCTGTTACCCTGCAGGATTTTAGAATAGCCTAAGGACCGATAGCCTACATAGAGCATTTCAAATTTGAGGCAGTTCGCTACATGTAGAACACTTTGTGAAGAAAAGTTGATTCAGGCAAGGGACAAGGGTAGAGCTAGAGTCTCTTTTGACTTGTTAGAAATCAGAAGGCTTCAGGCTGATGGTTCACCGGCAAAGAAACCTGATGGCACGAGCCTTGCTTTCCCTTCTTAAAAGCTCTTAGTCATGCTGCCCTGAAGCTACCTAAATAACTCTCTTTTTGACTGGCCTCTAGTCACTGTAGTTAGCCCTCTGGAACAAAAAGCAGTTTTCTCTAAGGAAACACGGTGCTTCCATAGTATGGGTGGGAGCTCATCTTATCAGGCTCTAGAGCTAAAGGGAAACTTGACGTGAGTACTTGCCTCACGCTAAGGCCTGAGGAGCCCTGCTGAAGCGAAAGCGTGTTGCAGTTTGCATCAGCTCGTATTCGAAGTTCTGCTTTACTTTAACGTTTCTACACATTTCCAGACACCTAGGAACCTCGTGTGGGCACCCCATTGCCTACAAATACAGTGAGTAGCAGCAGGCTCCACTGCCCTTCAAAGAAACATCCAGGCCGTAAGCCTTTCCAAGTCACTCTATGTATTCAGAGACTAGGGCAATACACTGCACCCTTCCTTGGGAACGCTAGATGTCCTCAGCACACCAACAGCTCCAGGGATTCTGTTCTCTCACGTCCTACATGCCATGGAAGTCTGCCTCATTGTCCTCATTTGAGCTGCACTTAGCAACACAATCTGCTTCACCTCTGTTCTAGGAACTCACACCCAAGGACCCCATACCTACAGTAGAAACGAGGCTTGCATTCCTACTGCAACGAAACCACTGTTTCCTGTTACCCTGCAGGATTTTGAATAGGCTAAGGACCGATAGCCTACTCAAAGTGTTCCAAGGATGAGTGAGTTCGCTACATGCAGAACACTTTGGGAAGTAATGTTGATTCAGGCAAGGGAACAGGGTGTAGCTAGAGTCTCTTTTGACTTGTTGGAAATCAGAAGGGTTTAGACTTCGTGTTCACCGCAAAAGATGACCTGATGGCACAAGCCTTGTTTCCCATATTAAAAGCTCTATTCAGGCTGCCCTGAAGCTACCTAAATACGTCTATTTCTGACTGGCCTCTAGTCACTGTAGTTACACTCAGGACGAAAAGATTTCTCTAACGAAGCACGATGCTTCCATAGCATGGGTGGTAGCTCATCCCGTCAGGCTCTAGAGCTAAAGGGAAACTTGACGTCAGTACTTGCCTCACGCTAAGGCCTGAAGAGCCCTGCTGAAGCGAAAGCGTGTTGCAGTTTACATTAGCTCGTATTCGCAGTTCTGCTTTACTTTAACGTTTCTACGGTTTTCCAGACTCTTTGGACCCTCGTGTGGGCACCCCATTGCCTACCAATACAGTGAGTACCAGCAGGCCGTACTGCCCTTCTAAGAAACATCCAGGCCGTAAGCCTTTCCAAGTCCCTCTATGTGTTCAGAGAGTAGGGCAATACACTGCACCCTTCCTTGGGAAAGCTAGATGTCCTCAGCACACCAACAGCTCCAGGGATTCTGTTCTCTCACGTCCTACATGCCATGGAGTCTGCCTCATTGTCCGATTTTGAGCTGCTCTTAGAAACACAATCTGCTTCGCCTTTCTTCCAGGAACTCACACCCAAGGACCCCATACCTACAGTAGAAAGGAGGCTTGCATCCTACTGCAACGAAACCACAGTTTTCCTGTTACACTGCAGGATTTTAGAATAGGCTTTAGCCTATTCTAGCCCGATAGCCTACATAGAGCATTTCAAATTTGAGGGAGTTCGCTACATGGAGAACACTTTGTGAAGAAAAGTTGATTCAGGCAAGGGACCAGGGTAGAGCTAGAGTCTCTTTTGACTTGTTAGAAATCAGAAGACTTCAGGCTGATTGTTCACCGGCAAAGAAGACCTGATGGCACAAGCCTTGCTTTCCCATATTAAAAGCTCTTAGTCATGCTGCCCTGAAGCTACCTAAATAACTCTCTTTTTGACTGGCCTCTAGTCACTGTAGTTAGCCCTCTGGAACAAAAAGCAGTTTTCTCTAAAGAAACACGGTGCTTCCATAGTATGGGTGGGAGCTCATCCTGTCAGGCTCTAGAGCTAAAGGGAAACTTGACGTGAGTACTTGCCTCACGCTAAGGCCTGAAAAGCCCTGCTGAAGCGAAAGCGTGTTGCAGTTTCCATTAGCTAGTATTCGCAGTTCTGCTTTACTTTAACGTTTCTCCGCTTTTCCAGACACTTAGGACCCTCGTGTGGGCACCCCACTGCCTACAAATACAGTGAGTACCAGCAGGTTCCACTGCCCTTCTAAGAAACTTCCAGGCCGTAAGTCTTTCCAAGTCACTCTGCATTCAGAGAGCAGGGCAATACACTGCACCCTTCCTTGGGAAAGCTAGATGTCCTCAGCACACCAACAGCTCCAGGGATTCTGTTCTCTCACGTCCTACATGCCATGGAAGTCTGCCTCATTGTCCTCATTTGAGCTGCACTTAGCAACACAATCTGATTCGCCTTTCTTCTAGGAACTCACACTCAAGGACCCCATACCTACAGGAGAAAGGAGGCTTGCGTTCCTTCTGCAACCAAAGCACAGTTGTTCCTGTTACCCTGCAGGATTTTAGAATAGCCTAAGGACCGATAGCCTACATAGAGCATTTCAAATTTGAGGCAGTTCGCTACATGTAGAACACTTTGTGAAGAAAAGTTGATTCAGGCAAGGGACAAGGGTAGAGCTAGAGTCTCTTTTGACTTGTTAGAAATCAGAAGGCTTCAGGCTGATGGTTCACCGGCAAAGAAACCTGATGGCACAAGCCTTGCTTTCCCTTCTTAAAAGCTCTTAGTCATGCTGCCCTGAAGCTACCTAAATAACTCTCTTTTTGACTGGCCTCTAGTCACTGTAGTTAGCCCTCTGGAACAAAAAGCAGTTTTCTCTAAGGAAACACGGTGCTTCCATAGTATGGGTGGGAGCTCATCTTATCAGGCTCTAGAGCTAAAGGGAAACTTGACGTGAGTACTTGCCTCACGCTAAGGCCTGAGGAGCCCTGCTGAAGCGAAAGCGTGTTGCAGTTTGCATCAGCTCGTATTCGAAGTTCTGCTTTACTTTAACGTTTCTACACATTTCCAGACACCTAGGAACCTCGTGTGGGCACCCCATTGCCTACAAATACAGTGAGTAGCAGCAGGCTCCACTGCCCTTCAAAGAAACATCCAGGCCGTAAGCCTTTCCAAGTCACTCTATGTATTCAGAGACTAGGGCAATACACTGCACCCTTCCTTGGGAACGCTAGATGTCCTCAGCACACCAACAGCTCCAGGGATTCTGTTCTCTCACGTCCTACATGCCATGGAAGTCTGCCTCATTGTCCTCATTTGAGCTGCACTTAGCAACACAATCTGCTTCACCTCTGTTCTAGGAACTCACACCCAAGGACCCCATACCTACAGTAGAAACGAGGCTTGCATTCCTACTGCAACGAAACCACTGTTTCCTGTTACCCTGCAGGATTTTGAATAGGCTAAGGACCGATAGCCTACTCAAAGTGTTCCAAGGATGAGTGAGTTCGCTACATGCAGAACACTTTGGGAAGTAATGTTGATTCAGGCAAGGGAACAGGGTGTAGCTAGAGTCTCTTTTGACTTGTTGGAAATCAGAAGGGTTTAGACTTCGTGTTCACCGCAAAAGATGACCTGATGGCACAAGCCTTGTTTCCCATATTAAAAGCTCTATTCAGGCTGCCCTGAAGCTACCTAAATACGTCTATTTCTGACTGGCCTCTAGTCACTGTAGTTACACTCAGGACGAAAAGATTTCTCTAACGAAGCACGATGCTTCCATAGCATGGGTGGTAGCTCATCCCGTCAGGCTCTAGAGCTAAAGGGAAACTTGACGTCAGTACTTGCCTCACGCTAAGGCCTGAAGAGCCCTGCTGAAGCGAAAGCGTGTTGCAGTTTACATTAGCTCGTATTCGCAGTTCTGCTTTACTTTAACGTTTCTACGGTTTTCCAGACTCTTTGGACCCTCGTGTGGGCACCCCATTGCCTACCAATACAGTGAGTACCAGCAGGCCGTACTGCCCTTCTAAGAAACATCCAGGCCGTAAGCCTTTCCAAGTCCCTCTATGTGTTCAGAGAGTAGGGCAATACACTGCACCCTTCCTTGGGAAAGCTAGATGTCCTCAGCACACCAACAGCTCCAGGGATTCTGTTCTCTCACGTCCTACATGCCATGGAGTCTGCCTCATTGTCCGATTTTGAGCTGCTCTTAGAAACACAATCTGCTTCGCCTTTCTTCCAGGAACTCACACCCAAGGACCCCATACCTACAGTAGAAAGGAGGCTTGCATCCTACTGCAACGAAACCACAGTTTTCCTGTTACACTGCAGGATTTTAGAATAGGCTTTAGCCTATTCTAGCCCGATAGCCTACATAGAGCATTTCAAATTTGAGGGAGTTCGCTACATGGAGAACACTTTGTGAAGAAAAGTTGATTCAGGCAAGGGACCAGGGTAGAGCTAGAGTCTCTTTTGACTTGTTAGAAATCAGAAGACTTCAGGCTGATTGTTCACCGGCAAAGAAGACCTGATGGCACAAGCCTTGCTTTCCCATATTAAAAGCTCTTAGTCATGCTGCCCTGAAGCTACCTAAATAACTCTCTTTTTGACTGGCCTCTAGTCACTGTAGTTAGCCCTCTGGAACAAAAAGCAGTTTTCTCTAAAGAAACACGGTGCTTCCATAGTATGGGTGGGAGCTCATCCTGTCAGGCTCTAGAGCTAAAGGGAAACTTGACGTGAGTACTTGCCTCACGCTAAGGCCTGAAAAGCCCTGCTGAAGCGAAAGCGTGTTGCAGTTTCCATTAGCTAGTATTCGCAGTTCTGCTTTACTTTAACGTTTCTCCGCTTTTCCAGACACTTAGGACCCTCGTGTGGGCACCCCACTGCCTACAAATACAGTGAGTACCAGCAGGTTCCACTGCCCTTCTAAGAAACTTCCAGGCCGTAAGTCTTTCCAAGTCACTCTGCATTCAGAGAGCAGGGCAATACACTGCACCCTTCCTTGGGAAAGCTAGATGTCCTCAGCACACCAACAGCTCCAGGGATTCTGTTCTCTCACGTCCTACATGCCATGGAGTCTGCCTCATTGTCCGATTTTGAGCTGCTCTTAGAAACACAATCTGCTTCGCCTTTCTTCCAGGAACTCACACCCAAGGACCCCATACCTACAGTAGAAAGGAGGCTTGCATCCTACTGCAACGAAACCACAGTTTTCCTGTTACACTGCAGGATTATAGAATAGGCTTTAGCCTATTCTAGCCCGATAGCCTACATAAAGCATTTCAAATTTGAGGGAGTTCGCTACATGGAGAACACTTTGTGAAGAAAAGTTGATTCAGGCAAGGGACCAGGGTAGAGCTAGAGTCTCTTTTGACTTGTTAGAAATCAGAAGACTTCAGGCTGATTGTTCACCTGCAAAGAAGACCTGATGGCACAAGCCTTGCTTTCCCATATTAAAAGCTCTTAGTCATGCTGCCCTGAAGCTACCTAAATAACTCTCTTTTTGACTGGCCTCTAGTCACTGTAGTTAGCCCTCTGGAACAAAAAGCAGTTTTCTCTAAAGAAACACGGTGCTTCCATAGTATGGGTGGGAGCTCATCCTGTCAGGCTCTAGAGCTAAAGGGAAACTTGACGTGAGTACTTGCCTCACGCTAAGGCCTGAAAAGCCCTGCTGAAGCGAAAGCGTGTTGCAGTTTCCATTAGCTAGTATTCGCAGTTCTGCTTTACTTTAACGTTTCTCCGCTTTTCCAGACACTTAGGACCCTCGTGTGGGCACCCCACTGCCTACAAATACAGTGAGTACCAGCAGGTTCCACTGCCCTTCTAAGAAACTTCCAGGCCGTAAGTCTTTCCAAGTCACTCTGCATTCAGAGAGCAGGGCAATACACTGCACCCTTCCTTGGGAACGCTAGATGTCCTCAGCACACCAACAGCTCCAGGGATTCTGTTCTCTCACGTCCTACATGCCATGGAAGTCTGCCTCATTGTCCTCATTTGAGCTGCACTTAGCAACACAATCTGCTTCACCTCTGTTCTAGGAACTCACACCCAAGGACCCCATACCTACAGTAGAAACGAGGCTTGCATTCCTACTGCAACGAAACCACTGTTTCCTGTTACACTGCAGGATTTTGAATAGGCTAAGGACCGATAGCCTACTTAGAGTGTTCCAAGGATGAGTGAGTTCGCTACATGCAGAACACTTTGGGAAGTAATGTTGATTCAGGCAAGGGAACAGGGTGTAGCTAGAGTCTCTTTTGACTTGTTGGAAATCAGAAGGGTTTAGACTTCGTGTTCACCGCAAAAGATGACCTGATGGCACAAGCCTTGTTTCCCATATTAAAAGCTCTATTCAGGCTGCCCTGAAGCTACCTAAATACGTCTATTTCTGACTGGCCTCTAGTCACTGTAGTTACACTCTGGACGAAAAGGTTTCTCTAACGAAGCACGATGCTTCCATAGCATGGGTGGTAGCTCATCCCGTCAGGCTCTAGAGCTAAAGGGAAACTTGACGTCAGTACTTGCCTCACGCTAAGGCCTGAAGAGCCCTGCTGAAGCGAAAGCGTGTTGCAGTTTACATTAGTTCGTATTCGCAGTTCTGCTTTACTTTAACGTTTCTACGGTTTTCCAGACTCTTTGGACCCTCGTGTGGGCACCCCATTGCTTACCAATACAGTGAGAACCAGCAGGCCGTACTGCCCTTCTAAGAAACATCCAGGCCGTAAGCCTTTCCAAGTCACTCTATGTGTTCAGAGAGTAGGGCAATACACTGCACCCTTCCTTGGGAAAGCTAGATGTCCTCAGCACACCAACAGCTCCAGGGATTCTGTTCTCTCACGTCCTACATGCCATGGAGTCTGCCTCATTGTCCGATTTTGAGCTGCTCTTAGAAACACAATCTGCTTCGCCTTTCTTCCAGGAACTCACACCCAAGGACCCCATACCTACAGTAGAAAGGAGGCTTGCATCCTACTGCAACGAAACCACAGTTTTCCTGTTACACTGCAGGATTTTAGAATAGGCTTTAGCCTATTCTAGCCCGATAGCCTACATAGAGCATTTCAAATTTGAGGGAGTTCGCTACATGGAGAACACTTTGTGAAGAAAAGTTGATTCAGGCAAGGGACCAGGGTAGAGCTAGAGTCTCTTTTGACTTGTTAGAAATCAGAAGACTTCAGGCTGATTGTTCACCGGCAAAGAAGACCTGATGGCACAAGCCTTGCTTTCCCATATTAAAAGCTCTTAGTCATGCTGCCCTGAAGCTACCTAAATAACTCTCTTTTTGACTGGCCTCTAGTCACTGTAGTTAGCCCTCTGGAACAAAAAGCAGTTTTCTCTAAAGAAACACGGTGCTTCCATAGTATGGGTGGGAGCTCATCCTGTCAGGCTCTAGAGCTAAAGGGAAACTTGACGTGAGTACTTGCCTCACGCTAAGGCCTGAAAAGCCCTGCTGAAGCGAAAGCGTGTTGCAGTTTCCATTAGCTAGTATTCGCAGTTCTGCTTTACTTTAACGTTTCTCCGCTTTTCCAGACACTTAGGACCCTCGTGTGGGCACCCCACTGCCTACAAATACAGTGAGTACCAGCAGGTTCCACTGCCCTTCTAAGAAACTTCCAGGCCGTAAGTCTTTCCAAGTCACTCTGCATTCAGAGAGCAGGGCAATACACTGCACCCTTCCTTGGGAAAGCTAGATGTCCTCAGCACACCAACAGCTCCAGGGATTCTGTTCTCTCACGTCCTACATGCCATGGAAGTCTGCCTCATTGTCCTCATTTGAGCTGCACTTAGCAACACAATCTGATTCGCCTTTCTTCTAGGAACTCACACTCAAGGACCCCATACCTACAGGAGAAAGGAGGCTTGCGTTCCTACTGCAACCAAAGCACAGTTGTTCCTGTTACACTGCAGTATTTTGAATAGGCTAAGGACCGATAGCCTACTTAGAGTGTTCCAAGGATGAGTGAGTTCGCTACATGCAGAACACTTTGGGAAGAAAAGTTGATTCAGGCAAGGGAACAGGGTGTAGCTAGAGTCTCTTTTGACTTGTTGGAAATCAGATGGGTTTAGACTTCGTGTTCACCGCAAAAGATGACCTGATGGCACAAGCCTTGTTTCCCATATTAAAAGCTCTATTCAGGCTGCCCTGAAGCTACCTAAATACGTCTATTTCTGACTGGCCTCTAGTCACTGTAGTTACACTCAGGACGAAAAGATTTCTCTAACGAAGCACGATGCTTCCATAGCATGGGTGGTAGCTCATCCCGTCAGGCTCTAGAGCTAAAGGGAAACTTGACGTCAGTACTTGCCTCACGCTAAGGCCTGAAGAGCCCTGCTGAAGCGAAAGCGTGTTGCAGTTTCCATTAGCTCGTATTCGCAGTTCTGCTTTACTTTAACGTTTCTACGGTTTTCCAGACTCTTTGGACCCTCGTGTGGGCACCCCATTGCCTACCAATACAGTGAGTACCAGCAGGCCGTACTGCCCTTCTAAGAAACATCCAGGCCGTAAGCCTTTCCAAGTCACTCTATGTGTTCAGAGAGTAGGGCAGTACACTGCACCCTTCCTTGGGAAAGCTAGATGTCCTCAGCACACCAACAGCTCCAGGGATTCTGTTCTCTCACGTCCTACATGCCATGGAGTCTGCCTCATTGTCCGATTTTGAGCTGCTCTTAGAAACACAATGTGCTTCGCCTTTCTTCCAGGAACTCACACCCAAGGACCCCATACCTACAGTAGAAAGGAGGCTTGCATCCTACTGCCACGAAACCACAGTTTTCCTGTTACACTGCAGGATTATAGAATAGGCTTTAGCCTATTCTAGCCCGATAGCCTACATAAAGCATTTCAAATTTGAGGGAGTTCGCTACATGGAGAACACTTTGTGAAGAAAAGTTGATTCAGGCAAGGGACCAGGGTAGAGCTAGAGTCTCTTTTGACTTGTTAGAAATCAGAAGACTTCAGGCTGATTGTTCACCTGCAAAGAAGACCTGATGGCACAAGCCTTGCTTTCCCATATTAAAAGCTCTTAGTCATGCTGCCCTGAAGCTACCTAAATAACTCTCTTTTTGACTGGCCTCTAGTCACTGTATTTAGCCCTCTGGAACAAAAAGCAGTTTTCTCTAAAGAAACACGGTGCTTCCATAGTATGGGTGGGAGCTCATCCTGTCAGGCTCTAGAGCTAAAGGGAAACTTGACGTGAGTACTTGCCTCACGCTAAGGCCTGAAAAGCCCTGCTGAAGCGAAAGCGTGTTGCAGTTTCCATTAGCTAGTATTCGCAGTTCTGCTTTACTTTAACGTTTCTCCGCTTTTCCAGACACTTAGGACCCTCGTGTGGGCACCCCACTGCCTACAAATACAGTGAGTACCAGCAGGTTCCACTGCCCTTCTAAGAAACTTCCAGGCCGTAAGTCTTTCCAAGTCACTCTGCATTCAGAGAGCAGGGCAATACACTGCACCCTTCCTTGGGAAAGCTAGATGTCCTCAGCACACCAACAGCTCCAGGGATTCTGTTCTCTCACGTCCTACATGCCATGGAAGTCTGCCTCATTGTCCTCATTTGAGCTGCACTTAGCAACACAATCTGATTCGCCTTTCTTCTAGGAACTCACACTCAAGGACCCCATACCTACAGGAGAAAGGAGGCTTGCGTTCCTTCTGCAACCAAAGCACAGTTGTTCCTGTTACCCTGCAGGATTTTAGAATAGCCTAAGGACCGATAGCCTACATAGAGCATTTCAAATTTGAGGCAGTTCGCTACATGTAGAACACTTTGTGAAGAAAAGTTGATTCAGGCAAGGGACAAGGGTAGAGCTAGAGTCTCTTTTGACTTGTTAGAAATCAGAAGGCTTCAGGCTGATGGTTCACCGGCAAAGAAACCTGATGGCACAAGCCTTGCTTTCCCTTCTTAAAAGCTCTTAGTCATGCTGCCCTGAAGCTACCTAAATAACTCTCTTTTTGACTGGCCTCTAGTCACTGTAGTTAGCCCTCTGGAACAAAAAGCAGTTTTCTCTAAGGAAACACGGTGCTTCCATAGTATGGGTGGGAGCTCATCTTATCAGGCTCTAGAGCTAAAGGGAAACTTGACGTGAGTACTTGCCTCACGCTAAGGCCTGAGGAGCCCTGCTGAAGCGAAAGCGTGTTGCAGTTTGCATCAGCTCGTATTCGAAGTTCTGCTTTACTTTAACGTTTCTACACATTTCCAGACACCTAGGAACCTCGTGTGGGCACCCCATTGCCTACAAATACAGTGAGTAGCAGCAGGCTCCACTGCCCTTCAAAGAAACATCCAGGCCGTAAGCCTTTCCAAGTCACTCTATGTATTCAGAGACTAGGGCAATACACTGCACCCTTCCTTGGGAACGCTAGATGTCCTCAGCACACCAACAGCTCCAGGGATTCTGTTCTCTCACGTCCTACATGCCATGGAAGTCTGCCTCATTGTCCTCATTTGAGCTGCACTTAGCAACACAATCTGCTTCACCTCTGTTCTAGGAACTCACACCCAAGGACCCCATACCTACAGTAGAAACGAGGCTTGCATTCCTACTGCAACGAAACCACTGTTTCCTGTTACCCTGCAGGATTTTGAATAGGCTAAGGACCGATAGCCTACTCAAAGTGTTCCAAGGATGAGTGAGTTCGCTACATGCAGAACACTTTGGGAAGTAATGTTGATTCAGGCAAGGGAACAGGGTGTAGCTAGAGTCTCTTTTGACTTGTTGGAAATCAGAAGGGTTTAGACTTCGTGTTCACCGCAAAAGATGACCTGATGGCACAAGCCTTGTTTCCCATATTAAAAGCTCTATTCAGGCTGCCCTGAAGCTACCTAAATACGTCTATTTCTGACTGGCCTCTAGTCACTGTAGTTACACTCAGGACGAAAAGATTTCTCTAACGAAGCACGATGCTTCCATAGCATGGGTGGTAGCTCATCCCGTCAGGCTCTAGAGCTAAAGGGAAACTTGACGTCAGTACTTGCCTCACGCTAAGGCCTGAAGAGCCCTGCTGAAGCGAAAGCGTGTTGCAGTTTACATTAGCTCGTATTCGCAGTTCTGCTTTACTTTAACGTTTCTACGGTTTTCCAGACTCTTTGGACCCTCGTGTGGGCACCCCATTGCCTACCAATACAGTGAGTACCAGCAGGCCGTACTGCCCTTCTAAGAAACATCCAGGCCGTAAGCCTTTCCAAGTCCCTCTATGTGTTCAGAGAGTAGGGCAATACACTGCACCCTTCCTTGGGAAAGCTAGATGTCCTCAGCACACCAACAGCTCCAGGGATTCTGTTCTCTCACGTCCTACATGCCATGGAGTCTGCCTCATTGTCCGATTTTGAGCTGCTCTTAGAAACACAATCTGCTTCGCCTTTCTTCCAGGAACTCACACCCAAGGACCCCATACCTACAGTAGAAAGGAGGCTTGCATCCTACTGCAACGAAACCACAGTTTTCCTGTTACACTGCAGGATTTTAGAATAGGCTTTAGCCTATTCTAGCCCGATAGCCTACATAGAGCATTTCAAATTTGAGGGAGTTCGCTACATGGAGAACACTTTGTGAAGAAAAGTTGATTCAGGCAAGGGACCAGGGTAGAGCTAGAGTCTCTTTTGACTTGTTAGAAATCAGAAGACTTCAGGCTGATTGTTCACCGGCAAAGAAGACCTGATGGCACAAGCCTTGCTTTCCCATATTAAAAGCTCTTAGTCATGCTGCCCTGAAGCTACCTAAATAACTCTCTTTTTGACTGGCCTCTAGTCACTGTAGTTAGCCCTCTGGAACAAAAAGCAGTTTTCTCTAAAGAAACACGGTGCTTCCATAGTATGGGTGGGAGCTCATCCTGTCAGGCTCTAGAGCTAAAGGGAAACTTGACGTGAGTACTTGCCTCACGCTAAGGCCTGAAAAGCCCTGCTGAAGCGAAAGCGTGTTGCAGTTTCCATTAGCTAGTATTCGCAGTTCTGCTTTACTTTAACGTTTCTCCGCTTTTCCAGACACTTAGGACCCTCGTGTGGGCACCACACTGCCTACAAATACAGTGAGTACCAGCAGGTTCCACTGCCCTTCTAAGAAACTTCCAGGCCGTAAGTCTTTCCAAGTCACTCTGCATTCAGAGAGCAGGGCAATACACTGCACCCTTCCTTGGGAAAGCTAGATGTCCTCAGCACACCAACAGCTCCAGGGATTCTGTTCTCTCACGTCCTACATGCCATGGAGTCTGCCTCATTGTCCGATTTTGAGCTGCTCTTAGAAACACAATCTGCTTCGCCTTTCTTCCAGGAACTCACACCCAAGGACCCCATACCTACAGTAGAAAGGAGGCTTGCATCCTACTGCAACGAAACCACAGTTTTCCTGTTACACTGCAGGATTATAGAATAGGCTTTAGCCTATTCTAGCCCGATAGCCTACATAAAGCATTTCAAATTTGAGGGAGTTCGCTACATGGAGAACACTTTGTGAAGAAAAGTTGATTCAGGCAAGGGACCAGGGTAGAGCTAGAGTCTCTTTTGACTTGTTAGAAATCAGAAGACTTCAGGCTGATTGTTCACCTGCAAAGAAGACCTGATGGCACAAGCCTTGCTTTCCCATATTAAAAGCTCTTAGTCATGCTGCCCTGAAGCTACCTAAATAACTCTCTTTTTGACTGGCCTCTAGTCACTGTAGTTAGCCCTCTGGGACAAAAAGCAGTTTTCTCTAAAGAAACACGGTGCTTCCATAGTATGGGTGGGAGCTCATCCTGTCAGGCTCTAGAGCTAAAGGGAAACTTGACGTGAGTACTTGCCTCACGCTAAGGCCTGAAAAGCCCTGCTGAAGCGAAAGCGTGTTGCAGTTTCCATTAGCTAGTATTCGCAGTTCTGCTTTACTTTAACGTTTCTCCGCTTTTCCAGACACTTAGGACCCTCGTGTGGGCACCCCACTGCCTACAAATACAGTGAGTACCAGCAGGTTCCACTGCCCTTCTAAGAAACTTCCAGGCCGTAAGTCTTTCCAAGTCACTCTGCATTCAGAGAGCAGGGCAATACACTGCACCCTTCCTTGGGAACGCTAGATGTCCTCAGCACACCAACAGCTCCAGGGATTCTGTTCTCTCACGTCCTACATGCCATGGAAGTCTGCCTCATTGTCCTCATTTGAGCTGCACTTAGCAACACAATCTGCTTCACCTCTGTTCTAGGAACTCACACCCAAGGACCCCATACCTACAGTAGAAACGAGGCTTGCATTCCTACTGCAACGAAACCACTGTTTCCTGTTACACTGCAGGATTTTGAATAGGCTAAGGACCGATAGCCTACTTAGAGTGTTCCAAGGATGAGTGAGTTCGCTACATGCAGAACACTTTGGGAAGTAATGTTGATTCAGGCAAGGGAACAGGGTGTAGCTAGAGTCTCTTTTGACTTGTTGGAAATCAGAAGGGTTTAGACTTCGTGTTCACCGCAAAAGATGACCTGATGGCACAAGCCTTGTTTCCCATATTAAAAGCTCTATTCAGGCTGCCCTGAAGCTACCTAAATACGTCTATTTCTGACTGGCCTCTAGTCACTGTAGTTACACTCTGGACGAAAAGGTTTCTCTAACGAAGCACGATGCTTCCATAGCATGGGTGGTAGCTCATCCCGTCAGGCTCTAGAGCTAAAGGGAAACTTGACGTCAGTACTTGCCTCACGCTAAGGCCTGAAGAGCCCTGCTGAAGCGAAAGCGTGTTGCAGTTTACATTAGTTCGTATTCGCAGTTCTGCTTTACTTTAACGTTTCTACGGTTTTCCAGACTCTTTGGACCCTCGTGTGGGCACCCCATTGCTTACCAATACAGTGAGAACCAGCAGGCCGTACTGCCCTTCTAAGAAACATCCAGGCCGTAAGCCTTTCCAAGTCACTCTATGTGTTCAGAGAGTAGGGCAATACACTGCACCCTTCCTTGGGAAAGCTAGATGTCCTCAGCACACCAACAGCTCCAGGGATTCTGTTCTCTCACGTCCTACATGCCATGGAGTCTGCCTCATTGTCCGATTTTGAGCTGCTCTTAGAAACACAATCTGCTTCGCCTTTCTTCCAGGAACTCACACCCAAGGACCCCATACCTACAGTAGAAAGGAGGCTTGCATCCTACTGCAACGAAACCACAGTTTTCCTGTTACACTGCAGGATTTTAGAATAGGCTTTAGCCTATTCTAGCCCGATAGCCTACATAGAGCATTTCAAATTTGAGGGAGTTCGCTACATGGAGAACACTTTGTGAAGAAAAGTTGATTCAGGCAAGGGACCAGGGTAGAGCTAGAGTCTCTTTTGACTTGTTAGAAATCAGAAGACTTCAGGCTGATTGTTCACCGGCAAAGAAGACCTGATGGCACAAGCCTTGCTTTCCCATATTAAAAGCTCTTAGTCATGCTGCCCTGAAGCTACCTAAATAACTCTCTTTTTGACTGGCCTCTAGTCACTGTAGTTAGCCCTCTGGAACAAAAAGCAGTTTTCTCTAAAGAAACACGGTGCTTCCATAGTATGGGTGGGAGCTCATCCTGTCAGGCTCTAGAGCTAAAGGGAAACTTGACGTGAGTACTTGCCTCACGCTAAGGCCTGAAAAGCCCTGCTGAAGCGAAAGCGTGTTGCAGTTTCCATTAGCTAGTATTCGCAGTTCTGCTTTACTTTAACGTTTCTCCGCTTTTCCAGACACTTAGGACCCTCGTGTGGGCACCCCACTGCCTACAAATACAGTGAGTACCAGCAGGTTCCACTGCCCTTCTAAGAAACTTCCAGGCCGTAAGTCTTTCCAAGTCACTCTGCATTCAGAGAGCAGGGCAATACACTGCACCCTTCCTTGGGAAAGCTAGATGTCCTCAGCACACCAACAGCTCCAGGGATTCTGTTCTCTCACGTCCTACATGCCATGGAAGTCTGCCTCATTGTCCTCATTTGAGCTGCACTTAGCAACACAATCTGATTCGCCTTTCTTCTAGGAACTCACACTCAAGGACCCCATACCTACAGGAGAAAGGAGGCTTGCGTTCCTACTGCAACCAAAGCACAGTTGTTCCTGTTACACTGCAGTATTTTGAATAGGCTAAGGACCGATAGCCTACTTAGAGTGTTCCAAGGATGAGTGAGTTCGCTACATGCAGAACACTTTGGGAAGAAAAGTTGATTCAGGCAAGGGAACAGGGTGTAGCTAGAGTCTCTTTTGACTTGTTGGAAATCAGATGGGTTTAGACTTCGTGTTCACCGCAAAAGATGACCTGATGGCACAAGCCTTGTTTCCCATATTAAAAGCTCTATTCAGGCTGCCCTGAAGCTACCTAAATACGTCTATTTCTGACTGGCCTCTAGTCACTGTAGTTACACTCAGGACGAAAAGATTTCTCTAACGAAGCACGATGCTTCCATAGCATGGGTGGTAGCTCATCCCGTCAGGCTCTAGAGCTAAAGGGAAACTTGACGTCAGTACTTGCCTCACGCTAAGGCCTGAAGAGCCCTGCTGAAGCGAAAGCGTGTTGCAGTTTCCATTAGCTCGTATTCGCAGTTCTGCTTTACTTTAACGTTTCTACGGTTTTCCAGACTCTTTGGACCCTCGTGTGGGCACCCCATTGCCTACCAATACAGTGAGTACCAGCAGGCCGTACTGCCCTTCTAAGAAACATCCAGGCCGTAAGCCTTTCCAAGTCACTCTATGTGTTCAGAGAGTAGGGCAGTACACTGCACCCTTCCTTGGGAAAGCTAGATGTCCTCAGCACACCAACAGCTCCAGGGATTCTGTTCTCTCACGTCCTACATGCCATGGAGTCTGCCTCATTGTCCGATTTTGAGCTGCTCTTAGAAACACAATGTGCTTCGCCTTTCTTCCAGGAACTCACACCCAAGGACCCCATACCTACAGTAGAAAGGAGGCTTGCATCCTACTGCCACGAAACCACAGTTTTCCTGTTACACTGCAGGATTATAGAATAGGCTTTAGCCTATTCTAGCCCGATAGCCTACATAAAGCATTTCAAATTTGAGGGAGTTCGCTACATGGAGAACACTTTGTGAAGAAAAGTTGATTCAGGCAAGGGACCAGGGTAGAGCTAGAGTCTCTTTTGACTTGTTAGAAATCAGAAGACTTCAGGCTGATTGTTCACCTGCAAAGAAGACCTGATGGCACAAGCCTTGCTTTCCCATATTAAAAGCTCTTAGTCATGCTGCCCTGAAGCTACCTAAATAACTCTCTTTTTGACTGGCCTCTAGTCACTGTAGTTAGCCCTCTGGAACAAAAAGCAGTTTTCTCTAAAGAAACACGGTGCTTCCATAGTATGGGTGGGAGCTCATCCTGTCAGGCTCTAGAGCTAAAGGGAAACTTGACGTGAGTACCTGCCTCACGCTAAGGCCTGAAAAGCCCTGCTGAAGCGAAAGCGTGTTGCAGTTTCCATTAGCTAGTATTCGCAGTTCTGCTTTACTTTAACGTTTCTCCGCTTTTCCAGACACTTAGGACCCTCGTGTGGGCACCCCACTGCCTACAAATACAGTGAGTACCAGCAGGTTCCACTGCCCTTCTAAGAAACTTCCAGGCCGTAAGTCTTTCCAAGTCACTCTGCATTCAGAGAGCAGGGCAATACACTGCACCCTTCCTTGGGAACGCTAGATGTCCTCAGCACACCAACAGCTCCAGGGATTCTGTTCTCTCACGTCCTACATGCCATGGAAGTCTGCCTCATTGTCCTCATTTGAGCTGCACTTAGCAACACAATCTGCTTCACCTCTGTTCTAGGAACTCACACCCAAGGACCCCATACCTACAGTAGAAACGAGGCTTGCATTCCTACTGCAACGAAACCACTGTTTCCTGTTACACTGCAGGATTTTGAATAGGCTAAGGACCGATAGCCTACTTAGAGTGTTCCAAGGATGAGTGAGTTCGCTACATGCAGAACACTTTGGGAAGTAATGTTGATTCAGGCAAGGGAACAGGGTGTAGCTAGAGTCTCTTTTGACTTGTTGGAAATCAGAAGGGTTTAGACTTCGTGTTCACCGCAAAAGATGACCTGATGGCACAAGCCTTGTTTCCCATATTAAAAGCTCTATTCAGGCTGCCCTGAAGCTACCTAAATACGTCTATTTCTGACTGGCCTCTAGTCACTGTAGTTACACTCTGGACGAAAAGGTTTCTCTAACGAAGCACGATGCTTCCATAGCATGGGTGGTAGCTCATCCCGTCAGGCTCTAGAGCTAAAGGGAAACTTGACGTCAGTACTTGCCTCACGCTAAGGCCTGAAGAGCCCTGCTGAAGCGAAAGCGTGTTGCAGTTTACATTAGCTCGTATTCGCAGTTCTGCTTTACTTTAACGTTTCTACGGTTTTCCAGACTCTTTGGACCCTCGTGTGGGCACCCCATTGCCTACCAATACAGTGAGTACCAGCAGGCCGTACTGCCCTTCTAAGAAACATCCAGGCCGTAAGCCTTTCCAAGTCCCTCTATGTGTTCAGAGAGTAGGGCAATACACTGCACCCTTCCTTGGGAAAGCTAGATGTCCTCAGCACACCAACAGCTCCAGGGATTCTGTTCTCTCACGTCCTACATGCCATGGAGTCTGCCTCATTGTCCGATTTTGAGCTGCTCTTAGAAACACAATCTGCTTCGCCTTTCTTCCAGGAACTCACACCCAAGGACCCCATACCTACAGTAGAAAGGAGGCTTGCATCCTACTGCAACGAAACCACAGTTTTCCTGTTACACTGCAGGATTTTAGAATAGGCTTTAGCCTATTCTAGCCCGATAGCCTACATAGAGCATTTCAAATTTGAGGGAGTTCGCTACATGGAGAACACTTTGTGAAGAAAAGTTGATTCAGGCAAGGGACCAGGGTAGAGCTAGAGTCTCTTTTGACTTGTTAGAAATCAGAAGACTTCAGGCTGATTGTTCACCTGCAAAGAAGACCTGATGGCACAAGCCTTGCTTTCCCATATTAAAAGCTCTTAGTCATGCTGCCCTGAAGCTACCTAAATAACTCTCTTTTTGACTGGCCTCTAGTCACTGTAGTTAGCCCTCTGGAACAAAAAGCAGTTTTCTCTAAAGAAACACGGTGCTTCCATAGTATGGGTGGGAGCTCATCCTGTCAGGCTCTAGAGCTAAAGGGAAACTTGACGTGAGTACTTGCCTCACGCTAAGGCCTGAAAAGCCCTGCTGAAGCGAAAGCGTGTTGCAGTTTCCATTAGCTAGTATTCGCAGTTCTGCTTTACTTTAACGTTTCTCCGCTTTTCCAGACACTTAGGACCCTCGTGTGGGCACCCCACTGCCTACAAATACAGTGAGTACCAGCAGGTTCCACTGCCCTTCTAAGAAACTTCCAGGCCGTAAGTCTTTCCAAGTCACTCTGCATTCAGAGAGCAGGGCAATACACTGCACCTTTCCTTGGGAACGCTAGATGTCCTCAGCACACCAACAGCTCCAGGGATTCTGTTCTCTCACGTCCTACATGCCATGGAAGTCTGCCTCATTGTCCTCATTTGAGCTGCACTTAGCAACACAATCTGCTTCACCTCTGTTCTAGGAACTCACACCCAAGGACCCCATACCTACAGTAGAAACGAGGCTTGCATTCCTACTGCAACGAAACCACTGTTTCCTGTTACACTGCAGGATTTTGAATAGGCTAAGGACCGATAGCCTACTTAGAGTGTTCCAAGGATGAGTGAGTTCGCTACATGCAGAACACTTTGGGAAGTAATGTTGATTCAGGCAAGGGAACAGGGTGTAGCTAGAGTCTCTTTTGACTTGTTGGAAATCAGAAGGGTTTAGACTTCGTGTTCACCGCAAAAGATGACCTGATGGCACAAGCCTTGTTTCCCATATTAAAAGCTCTATGCAGGCTGCCCTGAAGCTACCTAAATACGTCTATTTCTGACTGGCCTCTAGTCACTGTAGTTACACTCTGGACGAAAAGGTTTCTCTAACGAAGCACGATGCTTCCATAGCATGGGTGGTAGCTCATCCCGTCAGGCTCTAGAGCTAAAGGGAAACTTGACGTCAGTACTTGCCTCACGCTAAGGCCTGAAGAGCCCTGCTGAAGCGAAAGCGTGTTGCAGTTTACATTAGCTCGTATTCGCAGTTCTGCTTTACTTTAACGTTTCTACGGTTTTCCAGACTCTTTGGACCCTCGTGTGGGCACCCCATTGCCTACCAATACAGTGAGTACCAGCAGGCCGTACTGCCCTTCTAAGAAACATCCAGGCCGTAAGCCTTTCCAAGTCCCTCTATGTGTTCAGAGAGTAGGGCAATACACTGCACCCTTCCTTGGGAAAGCTAGATGTCCTCAGCACACCAACAGCTCCAGGGATTCTGTTCTCTCACGTCCTACATGCCATGGAGTCTGCCTCATTGTCCGATTTTGAGCTGCTCTTAGAAACACAATCTGCTTCGCCTTTCTTCCAGGAACTCACACCCAAGGACCCCATACCTACAGTAGAAAGGAGGCTTGCATCCTACTGCAACGAAACCACAGTTTTCCTGTTACACTGCAGGATTTTAGAATAGGCTTTAGCCTATTCTAGCCCGATAGCCTACATAGAGCATTTCAAATTTGAGGGAGTTCGCTATATGTAGAACACTTTGTGAAGAAAACTTGATTCAGGCAAGGGACCAGGGTAGAGCTAGAGTCTCTTTTGACTTGTTAGAAATCAGAAGACTTCAGGCTGATTGTTCACCTGCAAAGAAGACCTGATGGCACAAGCCTTGCTTTCCCATATTAAAAGCTCTTAGTCATGCTGCCCTGAAGCTACCTAAATAACTCTCTTTTTGACTGGCCTCTAGTCACTGTAGTTAGCCCTCTGGAACAAAAAGCAGTTTTCTCTAAAGAAACACGGTGCTTCCATAGTATGGGTGGGAGCTCATCCTGTCAGGCTCTAGAGCTAAAGGGAAACTTGACGTGAGTACCTGCCTCACGCTAAGGCCTGAAAAGCCCTGCTGAAGCGAAAGCGTGTTGCAGTTTCCATTAGCTAGTATTCGCAGTTCTGCTTTACTTTAACGTTTCTCCGCTTTTCCAGACACTTAGGACCCTCGTGTGGGCACCCCACTGCCTACAAATACAGTGAGTAACAGCAGGTTCCACTGCCCTTCTAAGAAACTTCCAGGCCGTAAGTCTTTCCAAGTCACTCTGCATTCAGAGAGCAGGGCAATACACTGCACCCTTCCTTGGGAAAGCTAGATGTCCTCAGCACACCAACAGCTCCAGGGATTCTGTTCTCTCACGTCCTACATGCCATGGAAGTCTGCCTCATTGTCCTCATTTGAGCTGCACTTAGCAACACAATCTGATTCGCCTTTCTTCTAGGAACTCACACTCAAGGACCCCATACCTACAGGAGAAAGGAGGCTTGCATTCCTTCTGCAACCAAAGCACAGTTGTTCCTGTTACCCTGCAGGATTTTAGAATAGCCTAAGGACCGATAGCCTACATAGAGCATTTCAAATTTGAGGCAGTTCGCTACATGTAGAACACTTTGTGAAGAAAAGTTGATTCAGGCAAGGGACAAGGGTAGAGCTAGAGTCTCTTTTGACTTGTTAGAAATCAGAAGGCTTCAGGCTGATGGTTCACCGGCAAAGAAACCTGATGGCACGAGCCTTGCTTTCCCTTCTTAAAAGCTCTTACTCATGCTGCCCTGAAGCTACCTAAATAACTCTCTTTTTGACTGGCCTCTAGTCACTGTAGTTAGCCCTCTGGAACAAAAAGCAGTTTTCTCTAAAGAAACACGGTGCTTCCATAGTATGGGTGGGAGCTCATCCTGTCAGGCTCTAGAGCTAAAGGGAAACTTGACGTGAGTACTTGCCTCACGCTAAGGCCTGAAAAGCCCTGCTGAAGCGAAAGCGTGTTGCAGTTTCCATTAGCTAGTATTCGCAGTTCTGCTTTACTTTAACGTTTCTCCGCTTTTCCAGACACTTAGGACCCTCGTGTGGGCACCCCACTGCCTACAAATACAGTGAGTACCAGCAGGTTCCACTGCCCTTCTAAGAAACTTCCAGGCCGTAAGTCTTTCCAAGTCACTCTGCATTCAGAGAGCAGGGCAATACACTGCACCCTTCCTTGGGAAAGCTAGATGTCCTCAGCACACCAACAGCTCCAGGGATTCTGTTCTCTCACGTCCTACATGCCATGGAAGTCTGCCTCATTGTCCTCATTTGAGCTGCACTTAGCAACACAATCTGATTCGCCTTTCTTCTAGGAACTCACACTCAAGGACCCCATACCTACAGGAGAAAGGAGGCTTGCTTTCCTTCTGCAACCAAAGCACAGTTGTTCCTGTTACACTGCAGGATTTTGAATAGGCTAAGGACCGATAGCCTACTCAAAGTGTTCCAAGGATGAGTGAGTTCGCTACATGCAGAACACTTTGGGAAGTAATGTTGATTCAGGCAAGGGAACAGGGTGTAGCTAGAGTCTCTTTTGACTTGGAAATCAGAAGGGTTTAGACTTCGTGTTCACCGCAAAAGATGACCTGATGGCACAAGCCTTGTTTCCCATATTAAAAGCTCTATTCAGGCTGCCCTGAAGCTACCTAAATACGTCTATTTCTGACTGGCCTCTAGTCACTGTAGTTACACTCAGGACGAAAAGATTTCTCTAACGAAGCACGATGCTTCCATAGCATGGGTGGTAGCTCATCCCGTCAGGCTCTAGAGCTAAAGGGAAACTTGACGTCAGTACTTGCCTCACGCTAAGGCCTGAAGAGCCCTGCTGAAGCGAAAGCGTGTTGCAGTTTCCATTAGCTCGTATTCGCAGTTCTGCTTTACTTTAACGTTTCTACGGTTTTCCAGACTCTTTGGACCCTCGTGTGGGCACCCCATTGCCTACCAATACAGTGAGTACCAGCAGGCCGTACTGCCCTTCTAAGAAACATCCAGGCCGTAAGCCTTTCCAAGTCACTCTATGTGTTCAGAGAGTAGGGCAGTACACTGCACCCTTCCTTGGGAAAGCTAGATGTCCTCAGCACACCAACAGCTCCAGGGATTCTGTTCTCTCACGTCCTACATGCCATGGAGTCTGCCTCATTGTCCGATTTTGAGCTGCTCTTAGAAACACAATGTGCTTCGCCTTTCTTCCAGGAACTCACACCCAAGGACCCCATACCTACAGTAGAAAGGAGGCTTGCATCCTACTGCCACGAAACCACAGTTTTCCTGTTACACTGCAGGATTATAGAATAGGCTTTAGCCTATTCTAGCCCGATAGCCTACATAAAGCATTTCAAATTTGAGGGAGTTCGCTACATGGAGAACACTTTGTGAAGAAAAGTTGATTCAGGCAAGGGACCAGGGTAGAGCTAGAGTCTCTTTTGACTTGTTAGAAATCAGAAGACTTCAGGCTGATTGTTCACCTGCAAAGAAGACCTGATGGCACAAGCCTTGCTTTCCCATATTAAAAGCTCTTAGTCATGCTGCCCTGAAGCTACCTAAATAACTCTCTTTTTGACTGGCCTCTAGTCACTGTAGTTAGCCCTCTGGAACAAAAAGCAGTTTTCTCTAAAGAAACACGGTGCTTCCATAGTATGGGTGGGAGCTCATCCTGTCAGGCTCTAGAGCTAAAGGGAAACTTGACGTGAGTACCTGCCTCACGCTAAGGCCTGAAAAGCCCTGCTGAAGCGAAAGCGTGTTGCAGTTTCCATTAGCTAGTATTCGCAGTTCTGCTTTACTTTAACGTTTCTCCGCTTTTCCAGACACTTAGGACCCTCGTGTGGGCACCCCACTGCCTACAAATACAGTGAGTACCAGCAGGTTCCACTGCCCTTCTAAGAAACTTCCAGGCCGTAAGTCTTTCCAAGTCACTCTGCATTCAGAGAGCAGGGCAATACACTGCACCCTTCCTTGGGAACGCTAGATGTCCTCAGCACACCAACAGCTCCAGGGATTCTGTTCTCTCACGTCCTACATGCCATGGAAGTCTGCCTCATTGTCCTCATTTGAGCTGCACTTAGCAACACAATCTGCTTCACCTCTGTTCTAGGAACTCACACCCAAGGACCCCATACCTACAGTAGAAACGAGGCTTGCATTCCTACTGCAACGAAACCACTGTTTCCTGTTACACTGCAGGATTTTGAATAGGCTAAGGACCGATAGCCTACTTAGAGTGTTCCAAGGATGAGTGAGTTCGCTACATGCAGAACACTTTGGGAAGTAATGTTGATTCAGGCAAGGGAACAGGGTGTAGCTAGAGTCTCTTTTGACTTGTTGGAAATCAGAAGGGTTTAGACTTCGTGTTCACCGCAAAAGATGACCTGATGGCACAAGCCTTGTTTCCCATATTAAAAGCTCTATTCAGGCTGCCCTGAAGCTACCTAAATACGTCTATTTCTGACTGGCCTCTAGTCACTGTAGTTACACTCTGGACGAAAAGGTTTCTCTAACGAAGCACGATGCTTCCATAGCATGGGTGGTAGCTCATCCCGTCAGGCTCTAGAGCTAAAGGGAAACTTGACGTCAGTACTTGCCTCACGCTAAGGCCTGAAGAGCCCTGCTGAAGCGAAAGCGTGTTGCAGTTTACATTAGCTCGTATTCGCAGTTCTGCTTTACTTTAACGTTTCTACGGTTTTCCAGACTCTTTGGACCCTCGTGTGGGCACCCCATTGCCTACCAATACAGTGAGTACCAGCAGGCCGTACTGCCCTTCTAAGAAACATCCAGGCCGTAAGCCTTTCCAAGTCCCTCTATGTGTTCAGAGAGTAGGGCAATACACTGCACCCTTCCTTGGGAAAGCTAGATGTCCTCAGCACACCAACAGCTCCAGGGATTCTGTTCTCTCACGTCCTACATGCCATGGAGTCTGCCTCATTGTCCGATTTTGAGCTGCTCTTAGAAACACAATCTGCTTCGCCTTTCTTCCAGGAACTCACACCCAAGGACCCCATACCTACAGTAGAAAGGAGGCTTGCATCCTACTGCAACGAAACCACAGTTTTCCTGTTACACTGCAGGATTTTAGAATAGGCTTTAGCCTATTCTAGCCCGATAGCCTACATAGAGCATTTCAAATTTGAGGGAGTTCGCTACATGGAGAACACTTTGTGAAGAAAAGTTGATTCAGGCAAGGGACCAGGGTAGAGCTAGAGTCTCTTTTGACTTGTTAGAAATCAGAAGACTTCAGGCTGATTGTTCACCTGCAAAGAAGACCTGATGGCACAAGCCTTGCTTTCCCATATTAAAAGCTCTTAGTCATGCTGCCCTGAAGCTACCTAAATAACTCTCTTTTTGACTGGCCTCTAGTCACTGTAGTTAGCCCTCTGGAACAAAAAGCAGTTTTCTCTAAAGAAACACGGTGCTTCCATAGTATGGGTGGGAGCTCATCCTGTCAGGCTCTAGAGCTAAAGGGAAACTTGACGTGAGTACTTGCCTCACGCTAAGGCCTGAAAAGCCCTGCTGAAGCGAAAGCGTGTTGCAGTTTCCATTAGCTAGTATTCGCAGTTCTGCTTTACTTTAACGTTTCTCCGCTTTTCCAGACACTTAGGACCCTCGTGTGGGCACCCCACTGCCTACAAATACAGTGAGTACCAGCAGGTTCCACTGCCCTTCTAAGAAACTTCCAGGCCGTAAGTCTTTCCAAGTCACTCTGCATTCAGAGAGCAGGGCAATACACTGCACCTTTCCTTGGGAACGCTAGATGTCCTCAGCACACCAACAGCTCCAGGGATTCTGTTCTCTCACGTCCTACATGCCATGGAAGTCTGCCTCATTGTCCTCATTTGAGCTGCACTTAGCAACACAATCTGCTTCACCTCTGTTCTAGGAACTCACACCCAAGGACCCCATACCTACAGTAGAAACGAGGCTTGCATTCCTACTGCAACGAAACCACTGTTTCCTGTTACACTGCAGGATTTTGAATAGGCTAAGGACCGATAGCCTACTTAGAGTGTTCCAAGGATGAGTGAGTTCGCTACATGCAGAACACTTTGGGAAGTAATGTTGATTCAGGCAAGGGAACAGGGTGTAGCTAGAGTCTCTTTTGACTTGTTGGAAATCAGAAGGGTTTAGACTTCGTGTTCACCGCAAAAGATGACCTGATGGCACAAGCCTTGTTTCCCATATTAAAAGCTCTATGCAGGCTGCCCTGAAGCTACCTAAATACGTCTATTTCTGACTGGCCTCTAGTCACTGTAGTTACACTCTGGACGAAAAGGTTTCTCTAACGAAGCACGATGCTTCCATAGCATGGGTGGTAGCTCATCCCGTCAGGCTCTAGAGCTAAAGGGAAACTTGACGTCAGTACTTGCCTCACGCTAAGGCCTGAAGAGCCCTGCTGAAGCGAAAGCGTGTTGCAGTTTACATTAGCTCGTATTCGCAGTTCTGCTTTACTTTAACGTTTCTACGGTTTTCCAGACTCTTTGGACCCTCGTGTGGGCACCCCATTGCCTACCAATACAGTGAGTACCAGCAGGCCGTACTGCCCTTCTAAGAAACATCCAGGCCGTAAGCCTTTCCAAGTCCCTCTATGTGTTCAGAGAGTAGGGCAATACACTGCACCCTTCCTTGGGAAAGCTAGATGTCCTCAGCACACCAACAGCTCCAGGGATTCTGTTCTCTCACGTCCTACATGCCATGGAGTCTGCCTCATTGTCCGATTTTGAGCTGCTCTTAGAAACACAATCTGCTTCGCCTTTCTTCCAGGAACTCACACCCAAGGACCCCATACCTACAGTAGAAAGGAGGCTTGCATCCTACTGCAACGAAACCACAGTTTTCCTGTTACACTGCAGGATTTTAGAATAGGCTTTAGCCTATTCTAGCCCGATAGCCTACATAGAGCATTTCAAATTTGAGGGAGTTCGCTATATGTAGAACACTTTGTGAAGAAAACTTGATTCAGGCAAGGGACCAGGGTAGAGCTAGAGTCTCTTTTGACTTGTTAGAAATCAGAAGACTTCAGGCTGATTGTTCACCTGCAAAGAAGACCTGATGGCACAAGCCTTGCTTTCCCATATTAAAAGCTCTTAGTCATGCTGCCCTGAAGCTACCTAAATAACTCTCTTTTTGACTGGCCTCTAGTCACTGTAGTTAGCCCTCTGGAACAAAAAGCAGTTTTCTCTAAAGAAACACGGTGCTTCCATAGTATGGGTGGGAGCTCATCCTGTCAGGCTCTAGAGCTAAAGGGAAACTTGACGTGAGTACCTGCCTCACGCTAAGGCCTGAAAAGCCCTGCTGAAGCGAAAGCGTGTTGCAGTTTCCATTAGCTAGTATTCGCAGTTCTGCTTTACTTTAACGTTTCTCCGCTTTTCCAGACACTTAGGACCCTCGTGTGGGCACCCCACTGCCTACAAATACAGTGAGTAACAGCAGGTTCCACTGCCCTTCTAAGAAACTTCCAGGCCGTAAGTCTTTCCAAGTCACTCTGCATTCAGAGAGCAGGGCAATACACTGCACCCTTCCTTGGGAAAGCTAGATGTCCTCAGCACACCAACAGCTCCAGGGATTCTGTTCTCTCACGTCCTACATGCCATGGAAGTCTGCCTCATTGTCCTCATTTGAGCTGCACTTAGCAACACAATCTGATTCGCCTTTCTTCTAGGAACTCACACTCAAGGACCCCATACCTACAGGAGAAAGGAGGCTTGCATTCCTTCTGCAACCAAAGCACAGTTGTTCCTGTTACCCTGCAGGATTTTAGAATAGCCTAAGGACCGATAGCCTACATAGAGCATTTCAAATTTGAGGCAGTTCGCTACATGTAGAACACTTTGTGAAGAAAAGTTGATTCAGGCAAGGGACAAGGGTAGAGCTAGAGTCTCTTTTGACTTGTTAGAAATCAGAAGGCTTCAGGCTGATGGTTCACCGGCAAAGAAACCTGATGGCACGAGCCTTGCTTTCCCTTCTTAAAAGCTCTTACTCATGCTGCCCTGAAGCTACCTAAATAACTCTCTTTTTGACTGGCCTCTAGTCACTGTAGTTAGCCCTCTGGAACAAAAAGCAGTTTTCTCTAAAGAAACACGGTGCTTCCATAGTATGGGTGGGAGCTCATCCTGTCAGGCTCTAGAGCTAAAGGGAAACTTGACGTGAGTACTTGCCTCACGCTAAGGCCTGAAAAGCCCTGCTGAAGCGAAAGCGTGTTGCAGTTTCCATTAGCTAGTATTCGCAGTTCTGCTTTACTTTAACGTTTCTCCGCTTTTCCAGACACTTAGGACCCTCGTGTGGGCACCCCACTGCCTACAAATACAGTGAGTACCAGCAGGTTCCACTGCCCTTCTAAGAAACTTCCAGGCCGTAAGTCTTTCCAAGTCACTCTGCATTCAGAGAGCAGGGCAATACACTGCACCCTTCCTTGGGAAAGCTAGATGTCCTCAGCACACCAACAGCTCCAGGGATTCTGTTCTCTCACGTCCTACATGCCATGGAAGTCTGCCTCATTGTCCTCATTTGAGCTGCACTTAGCAACACAATCTGATTCGCCTTTCTTCTAGGAACTCACACTCAAGGACCCCATACCTACAGGAGAAAGGAGGCTTGCTTTCCTTCTGCAACCAAAGCACAGTTGTTCCTGTTACACTGCAGGATTTTGAATAGGCTAAGGACCGATAGCCTACTCAAAGTGTTCCAAGGATGAGTGAGTTCGCTACATGCAGAACACTTTGGGAAGTAATGTAGATTCAGGCAAGGGAACAGGGTGTAGCTAGAGTCTCTTTTGACTTGGAAATCAGAAGGGTTTAGACTTCGTGTTCACCGCAAAAGATGACCTGATGGCACAAGCCTTGTTTCCCATATTAAAAGCTCTATTCAGGCTGCCCTGAAGCTACCTAAATACGTCTATTTCTGATTGGCCTCTAGTCACTGTAGTTACACTCTGGACGAAAAGGTTTCTCTAACGAAGCACGATGCTTCCATAGCATGGGTGGTAGCTCATCCCGTCAGGCTCTAGAGCTAAAGGGAAACTTGACGTCAGTACTTGCCTCACGCTAAGGCCTGAAGAGCCCTGCTGAAGCGAAAGCGTGTTGCAGTTTACATTAGTTCGTATTCGCAGTTCTGCTTTACTTTAACGTTTCTACGGTTTTCCAGACTCTTTGGACCCTCGTGTGGGCACCCCATTGCCTACCAATACAGTGAGAACCAGCAGGCCGTACTGCCCTTCTAAGAAACATCCAGGCCGTAAGCCTTTCCAAGTCACTCTATGTGTTCAGAGAGTAGGGCAATACACTGCACCCTTCCTTGGGAAAGCTAGATGTCCTCAGCACACCAACAGCTCCAGGGATTCTGTTCTCTCACGTCCTACATGCCATGGAGTCTGCCTCATTGTCCGATTTTGAGCTGCTCTTAGAAACACAATCTGCTTCGCCTTTCTTCCAGGAACTCACACCCAAGGACCCCATACCTACAGTAGAAAGGAGGCTTGCATCCTACTGCAACGAAACCACAGTTTTCCTGTTACACTGCAGGATTTTAGAATAGGCTTTAGCCTATTCTAGCCCGATAGCCTACATAGAGCATTTCAAATTTGAGGGAGTTCGCTACATGGAGAACACTTTGTGAAGAAAAGTTGATTCAGGCAAGGGACCAGGGTAGAGCTAGAGTCTCTTTTGACTTGTTAGAAATCAGAAGACTTCAGGCTGATTGTTCACCGGCAAAGAAGACCTGATGGCACAAGCCTTGCTTTCCCATATTAAAAGCTCTTAGTCATGCTGCCCTGAAGCTACCTAAATAACTCTCTTTTTGACTGGCCTCTAGTCACTGTAGTTAGCCCTCTGGAACAAAAAGCAGTTTTCTCTAAAGAAACACGGTGCTTCCATAGTATGGGTGGGAGCTCATCCTGTCAGGCTCTAGAGCTAAAGGGAAACTTGACGTGAGTACTTGCCTCACGCTAAGGCCTGAAAAGCCCTGCTGAAGCGAAAGCGTGTTGCAGTTTCCATTAGCTAGTATTCGCAGTTCTGCTTTACTTTAACGTTTCTCCGCTTTTCCAGACACTTAGGACCCTCGTGTGGGCACCCCACTGCCTACAAATACAGTGAGTACCAGCAGGTTCCACTGCCCTTCTAAGAAACTTCCAGGCCGTAAGTCTTTCCAAGTCACTCTGCATTCAGAGAGCAGGGCAATACACTGCACCCTTCCTTGGGAAAGCTAGATGTCCTCAGCACACCAACAGCTCCAGGGATTCTGTTCTCTCACGTCCTACATGCCATGGAAGTCTGCCTCATTGTCCTCATTTGAGCTGCACTTAGCAACACAATCTGATTCGCCTTTCTTCTAGGAACTCACACTCAAGGACCCCATACCTACAGGAGAAAGGAGGCTTGCGTTCCTACTGCAACCAAAGCACAGTTGTTCCTGTTACACTGCAGTATTTTGAATAGGCTAAGGACCGATAGCCTACTTAGAGTGTTCCAAGGATGAGTGAGTTCGCTACATGCAGAACACTTTGGGAAGAAAAGTTGATTCAGGCAAGGGAACAGGGTGTAGCTAGAGTCTCTTTTGACTTGTTGGAAATCAGATGGGTTTAGACTTCGTGTTCACCGCAAAAGATGACCTGATGGCACAAGCCTTGTTTCCCATATTAAAAGCTCTATTCAGGTTGCCCTGAAGCTACCTAAATACGTCTATTTCTGACTGGCCTCTAGTCACTGTAGTTACACTCAGGACGAAAAGATTTCTCTAACGAAGCACGATGCTTCCATAGCATGGGTGGTAGCTCATCCCGTCAGGCTCTAGAGCTAAAGGGAAACTTGACGTCAGTACTTGCCTCACGCTAAGGCCTGAAGAGCCCTGCTGAAGCGAAAGCGTGTTGCAGTTTACATTAGCTCGTATTCGCAGTTCTGCTTTACTTTAACGTTTCTACGGTTTTCCAGACTCTTTGGACCCTCGTGTGGGCACCCCATTGCCTACCAATACAGTGAGTACCAGCAGGCCGTACTGCCCTTCTAAGAAACATCCAGGCCGTAAGCCTTTCCAAGTCCCTCTATGTGTTCAGAGAGTAGGGCAATACACTGCACCCTTCCTTGGGAAAGCTAGATGTCCTCAGCACACCAACAGCTCCAGGGATTCTGTTCTCTCACGTCCTACATGCCATGGAGTCTGCCTCATTGTCCGATTTTGAGCTGCTCTTAGAAACACAATCTGCTTCGCCTTTCTTCCAGGAACTCACACCCAAGGACCCCATACCTACAGTAGAAAGGAGGCTTGCATCCTACTGCAACGAAACCACAGTTTTCCTGTTACACTGCAGGATTTTAGAATAGGCTTTAGCCTATTCTAGCCCGATAGCCTACATAGAGCATTTCAAATTTGAGGGAGTTCGCTATATGTAGAACACTTTGTGAAGAAAAGTTGATTCAGGCAAGGGACCAGGGTAGAGCTAGAGTCTCTTTTGACTTGTTAGAAATCAGAAGACTTCAGGCTGATTGTTCACCTGCAAAGAAGACCTGATGGCACAAGCCTTGCTTTCCCATATTAAAAGCTCTTAGTCATGCTGCCCTGAAGCTACCTAAATAACTCTCTTTTTGACTGGCCTCTAGTCACTGTAGTTAGCCCTCTGGAACAAAAAGCAGTTTTCTCTAAAGAAACACGGTGCTTCCATAGTATGGGTGGGAGCTCATCCTGTCAGGCTCTAGAGCTAAAGGGAAACTTGACGTGAGTACCTGCCTCACGCTAAGGCCTGAAAAGCCCTGCTGAAGCGAAAGCGTGTTGCAGTTTCCATTAGCTAGTATTCGCAGTTCTGCTTTACTTTAACGTTTCTCCGCTTTTCCAGACACTTAGGACCCTCGTGTGGGCACCCCACTGCCTACAAATACAGTGAGTACCAGCAGGTTCCACTGCCCTTCTAAGAAACTTCCAGGCCGTAAGTCTTTCCAAGTCACTCTGCATTCAGAGAGCAGGGCAATACACTGCACCCTTCCTTGGGAAAGCTAGATGTCCTCAGCACACCAACAGCTCCAGAGATTCTGTTCTCTCACGTCCTACATGCCATGGAAGTCTGCCTCATTGTCCTCATTTGAGCTGCACTTAGCAACACAATCTGATTCGCCTTTCTTCTAGGAACTCACACTCAAGGACCCCATACCTACAGGAGAAAGGAGGCTTGCATTCCTTCTGCAACCAAAGCACAGTTGTTCCTGTTACCCTGCAGGATTTTAGAATAGCCTACGGACCGATAGCCTACATAGAGCATTTCAAATTTGAGGCAGTTCGCTACATGTAGAACACTTTGTGAAGAAAAGTTGATTCAGGCAAGGGACAAGGGTAGAGCTAGAGTCTCTTTTGACTTGTTAGAAATCAGAAGGCTTCAGGCTGATGGTTCACCGGCAAAGAAACCTGATGGCACGAGCCTTGCTTTCCCTTCTTAAAAGCTCTTAGTCATGCTGCCCTGAAGCTACCTAAATAACTCTCTTTTTGACTGGCCTCTAGTCACTGTAGTTAGCCCTCTGGAACAAAAAGCAGTTTTCTCTAAGGAAACACGGTGCTTCCATAGTATTGGTGGGAGCTCATCTTATCAGGCTCTAGAGCTAAAGGGAAACTTGACGTGAGTACTTGCCTCACGCTAAGGCCTGAGGAGCCCTGCTGAAGCGAAAGCGTGTTGCAGTTTGCATCAGCTCGTATTCGAAGTTCTGCTTTACTTTAACGTTTCTACACATTTCCAGACACTTAGGAACCTCGTGTGGGCACCCCATTGCCTACAAATACAGTGAGTAGCAGCAGGCTCCACTGCCCTTCAAAGAAACATCCAGGCCGTAAGCCTTTCCAAGTCACTCTATGTATTCAGAGACTAGGGCAATACACTGCACCCTTCCTTGGGAACGCTAGATGTCCTCAGCACACCAACAGCTCCAGGGATTCTGTTCTCTCACGTCCTACATGCCATGGAAGTCTGCCTCATTGTCCTCATTTGAGCTGCACTTAGCAACACAATCTGCTTCACCTCTGTTCTAGGAACTCACACCCAAGGACCCCATACCTACAGTAGAAACGAGGCTTGCATTCCTACTGCAACGAAACCACTGTTTCCTGTTACACTGCAGGATTTTGAATAGGCTAAGGACCGATAGCCTACTCAAAGTGTTCCAAGGATGAGTGAGTTCGCTACATGCAGAACACTTTGGGAAGTAATGTTGATTCAGGCAAGGGAACAGGGTGTAGCTAGAGTCTCTTTTGACTTGTTGGAAATCAGAAGGGTTTAGACTTCGTGTTCACCGCAAAAGATGACCTGATGGCACAAGCCTTGTTTCCCATATTAAAAGCTCTATTCAGGCTGCCCTGAAGCTACCTAAATACGTCTATTTCTGACTGGCCTCTAGTCACTGTAGTTACACTCTGGACGAAAAGGTTTCTCTAACGAAGCACGATGCTTCCATAGCATGGGTGGTAGCTCATCCCGTCAGGCTCTAGAGCTAAAGGGAAACTTGACGTCAGTACTTGCCTCACGCTAAGGCCTGAAGAGCCCTGCTGAAGCGAAAGCGTGTTGCAGTTTACATTAGCTCGTATTCGCAGTTCTGCTTTACTTTAACGTTTCTACGGTTTTCCAGACTCTTTGGACCCTCGTGTGGGCACCCCATTGCTTACCAATACAGTGAGAACCAGCAGGCCGTACTGCCCTTCTAAGAAACATCCAGGCCGTAAGCCTTTCCAAGTCACTCTATGTGTTCAGAGAGTAGGGCAATACACTGCACCCTTCCTTGGGAAAGCTAGATGTCCTCAGCACACCAACAGCTCCAGGGATTCTGTTCTCTCACGTCCTACATGCCATGGAGTCTGCCTCATTGTCCGATTTTGAGCTGCTCTTAGAAACACAATCTGCTTCGCCTTTCTTCCAGGAACTCACACCCAAGGACCCCATACCTACAGTAGAAAGGAGGCTTGCATCCTACTGCAACGAAACCACCGTTTTCCTGTTACACTGCAGGATTTTAGAATAGGCTTTAGCCTATTCTAGCCCGATAGCCTACATAGAGCATTTCAAATTTGAGGGAGTTCGCTACATGGAGAACACTTTGTGAAGAAAAGTTGATTCAGGCAAGGGACCAGGGTAGAGCTAGAGTCTCTTTTGACTTGTTAGAAATCAGAAGACTTCAGGCTGATTGTTCACCGGCAAAGAAGACCTGATGGCACAAGCCTTGCTTTCCCATATTAAAAGCTCTTAGTCATGCTGCCCTGAAGCTACCTAAATAACTCTCTTTTTGACTGGCCTCTACTCACTGTAGTTAGCCCTCTGGAACAAAAAGCAGTTTTCTCTAAAGAAACACGGTGCTTCCATAGTATGGGTGGGAGCTCATCCTGTCAGGCTCTAGAGCTAAAGGGAAACTTGACGTGAGTACTTGCCTCACGCTAAGGCCTGAAAAGCCCTGCTGAAGCGAAAGCGTGTTGCAGTTTCCATTAGCTAGTATTCGCAGTTCTGCTTTACTTTAACGTTTCTCCGCTTTTCCAGACACTTAGGACCCTCGTGTGGGCACCCCACTGCCTACAAATACAGTGAGTACCAGCAGGTTCCACTGCCCTTCTAAGAAACTTCCAGGCCGTAAGTCTTTCCAAGTCACTCTGCATTCAGAGAGCAGGGCAATACACTGCACCCTTCCTTGGGAACGCTAGATGTCCTCAGCACACCAACAGCTCCAGGGATTCTGTTCTCTCACGTCCTACATGCCATGGAAGTCTGCCTCATTGTCCTCATTTGAGCTGCACTTAGCAACACAATCTGCTTCACCTCTGTTCTAGGAACTCACACTCAAGGACCCCATACCTACAGGAGAAAGGAGGCTTGCGTTCCTACTGCAACCAAAGCACAGTTGTTCCTGTTACACTGCAGTATTTTGAATAGGCTAAGGACCGATAGCCTACTTAGAGTGTTCCAAGGATGAGTGAGTTCGCTACATGCAGAACACTTTGGGAAGAAAAGTTGATTCAGGCAAGGGAACAGGGTGTAGCTAGAGTCTCTTTTGACTTGTTGGAAATCAGATGGGTTTAGACTTCGTGTTCACCGCAAAAGATGACCTGATGGCACAAGCCTTGTTTCCCATATTAAAAGCTCTATTCAGGTTGCCCTGAAGCTACCTAAATACGTCTATTTCTGACTGGCCTCTAGTCACTGTAGTTACACTCAGGACGAAAAGATTTCTCTAACGAAGCACGATGCTTCCATAGCATGGGTGGTAGCTCATCCCGTCAGGCTCTAGAGCTAAAGGGAAACTTGACGTCAGTACTTGCCTCACGCTAAGGCCTGAAGAGCCCTGCTGAAGCGAAAGCGTGTTGCAGTTTCCATTAGCTCGTATTCGCAGTTCTGCTTTACTTTAACGTTTCTACGGTTTTCCAGACTCTTTGGACCCTCGTGTGGGCACCCCATTGCCTACCAATACAGTGAGTACCAGCAGGCCGTACTGCCCTTCTAAGAAACATCCAGGCCGTAAGCCTTTCCAAGTCCCTCTATGTGTTCAGAGAGTAGGGCAATACACTGCACCCTTCCTTGGGAAAGCTAGATGTCCTCAGCACACCAACAGCTCCAGGGATTCTGTTCTCTCACGTCCTACATGCCATGGAGTCTGCCTCATTGTCCGATTTTGAGCTGCTCTTAGAAACACAATCTGCTTCGCCTTTCTTCCAGGAACTCACACCCAAGGACCCCATACCTACAGTAGAAAGGAGGCTTGCATCCTACTGCAACGAAACCACAGTTTTCCTGTTACACTGCAGGATTTTAGAATAGGCTTTAGCCTATTCTAGCCCGATAGCCTACATAGAGCATTTCAAATTTGAGGGAGTTCGCTACATGGAGAACACTTTGTGAAGAAAAGTTGATTCAGGCAAGGGACCAGGGTAGAGCTAGAGTCTCTTTTGACTTGTTAGAAATCAGAAGACTTCAGGCTGATTGTTCACCTGCAAAGAAGACCTGATGGCACAAGCCTTGCTTTCCCATATTAAAAGCTCTTAGTCATGCTGCCCTGAAGCTACCTAAATAACTCTCTTTTTGACTGGCCTCTAGTCACTGTAGTTAGCCCTCTGGAACAAAAAGCAGTTTTCTCTAAGGAAACATGGTGCTTCCATAGTATGGGTGGGGGCTCATCTTATCAGGGTCTAGAGCTAAAGGGAAACTTGACGTGAGTACTTGCCTCACGCTAAGGCCTGAGGAGCCCTGCTGAAGCGAAAGCGTGTTGCAGTTTGCATCAGCTCGTATTCGAAGTTCTGCTTTACTTTAACGTTTCTACACATTTCCAGACACTTAGGAACCTCGTGTGGGCACCCCACTGCCTACAAATACAGTGAGTACCAGCAGGTTCCACTGCCCTTCTAAGAAACTTCCAGGCCGTAAGTCTTTCCAAGTCACTCTGCATTCAGAGAGCAGGGCAATACACTGCACCCTTCCTTGGGAAAGCTAGATGTCCTCAGCACACCAACAGCTCCAGGGATTCTGTTCTCTCACGTCCTACATGCCATGGAAGTCTGCCTCATTGTCCTCATTTGAGCTGCACTTAGCAACACAATCTGATTCGCCTTTCTTCTAGGAACTCACACTCAAGGACCCCATACCTACAGGAGAAAGGAGGCTTGCGTTCCTACTGCAACCAAAGCACAGTTGTTCCTGTTACACTGCAGTATTTTGAATAGGCTAAGGACCGATAGCCTACTTAGAGTGTTCCAAGGATGAGTGAGTTCGCTACATGCAGAACACTTTGGGAAGAAAAGTTGATTCAGGCAAGGGAACAGGGTGTAGCTAGAGTCTCTTTTGACTTGTTGGAAATCAGATGGGTTTAGACTTCGTGTTCACCGCAAAAGATGACCTGATGGCACAAGCCTTGTTTCCCATATTAAAAGCTCTATTCATGCTGCCCTGAAGCTACCTAAATACGTCTATTTCTGACTGGCCTCTAGTCACTGTAGTTACACTCAGGACGAAAAGATTTCTCTAACGAAGCACGATGCTTCCATAGCATGGGTGGTAGCTCATCCCGTCAGGCTCTAGAGCTAAAGGGAAACTTGACGTCAGTACTTGCCTCACGCTAAGGCCTGAAGAGCCCTGCTGAAGCGAAAGCGTGTTGCAGTTTACATTAGCTCGTATTCGCAGTTCTGCTTTACTTTAACGTTTCTACGGTTTTCCAGACTCTTTGGACCCTCGTGTGGGCACCCCATTGCCTACCAATACAGTGAGTACCAGCAGGCCGTACTGCCCTTCTAAGAAACATCCAGGCCGTAAGCCTTTCCAAGTCCCTCTATGTGTTCAGAGAGTAGGGCAATACACTGCAACCTTCCTTGGGAAAGCTAGATGTCCTCAGCACACCAACAGCTCCAGGGATTCTGTTCTCTCACGTCCTACATGCCATGGAGTCTGCCTCATTGTCCGATTTTGAGCTGCTCTTAGAAACACAATCTGCTTCGCCTTTCTTCCAGGAACTCACACCCAAGGACCCCATACCTACAGTAGAAAGGAGGCTTGCATCCTACTGCAACGAAACCACAGTTTTCCTGTTACACTGCAGGATTTTAGAATAGGCTTTAGCCTATTCTAGCCCGATAGCCTACATAGAGCATTTCAAATTTGAGGGAGTTCGCTACATGGAGAACACTTTGTGAAGAAAAGTTGATTCAGGCAAGGGACCAGGGTAGAGCTAGAGTCTCTTTTGACTTGTTAGAAATCAGAAGACTTCAGGCTGATTGTTCACCTGCAAAGAAGACCTGATGGCACAAGCCTTGCTTTCCCATATTAAAAGCTCTTAGTCATGCTGCCCTGAAGCTACCTAAATAACTCTCTTTTTGACTGGCCTCTAGTCACTGTAGTTAGCCCTCTGGAACAAAAAGCAGTTTTCTCTAAGGAAACACGGTGCTTCCATAGTATGGGTGGGAGCTCATCCTGTCAGGCTCTAGAGCTAAAGGGAAACTTGACGTGAGTACCTGCCTCACGCTAAGGCCTGAAAAGCCCTGCTGAAGCGAAAGCGTGTTGCAGTTTCCATTAGCTAGTATTCGCAGTTCTGCTTTACTTTAACGTTTCTCCGCTTTTCCAGACACTTAGGACCCTCGTGTGGGCACCCCACTGCCTACAAATACAGTGAGTAACAGCAGGTTCCACTGCCCTTCTAAGAAACTTCCAGGCCGTAAGTCTTTCCAAGTCACTCTGCATTCAGAGAGCAGGGCAATACACTGCACCCTTCCTTGGGAAAGCTAGATGTCCTCAGCACACCAACAGCTCCAGGGATTCTGTTCTCTCACGTCCTACATGCCATGGAAGTCTGCCTCATTGTCCTCATTTGAGCTGCACTTAGCAACACAATCTGATTCGCCTTTCTTCTAGGAACTCACACTCAAGGACCCCATACCTACAGGAGAAAGGAGGCTTGCATTCCTTCTGCAACCAAAGCACAGTTGTTCCTGTTACCCTGCAGGATTTTAGAATAGCCTAAGGACCGATAGCCTACATAGAGCATTTCAAATTTGAGGCAGTTCGCTACATGTAGAACACTTTGTGAAGAAAAGTTGATTCAGGCAAGGGACAAGGGTAGAGCTAGAGTCTCTTTTGACTTGTTAGAAATCAGAAGGCTTCAGGCTGATGGTTCACCGGCAAAGAAACCTGATGGCACGAGCCTTGCTTTCCCTTCTTAAAAGCTCTTAGTCATGCTGCCCTGAAGCTACCTAAATAACTCTCTTTTTGACTGGCCTCTAGTCACTGTAGTTAGCCCTCTGGAACAAAAAGCAGTTTTCTCTAAGGAAACACGGTGCTTCCATAGTATGGGTGGGAGCTCATCTTATCAGGCTCTAGAGCTAAAGGGAAACTTGACGTGAGTACTTGCCTCACGCTAAGGCCTGAGGAGCCCTGCTGAAGCGAAAGCGTGTTGCAGTTTGCATCAGCTCGTATTCGAAGTTCTGCTTTACTTTAACGTTTCTACACATTTCCACACACTTAGGAACCTCGTGTGGGCACCCCATTGCCTACAAATACAGTGAGTAGCAGCAGGCTCCACTGCCCTTCAAAGAAACATCCAGGCCGTAAGCCTTTCCAAGTCACTCTATGTATTCAGACTAGGGCAATACACTGCACCCTTCCTTGGGAACGCTAGATGTCCTCAGCACACCAACAGCTCCAGGGATTCTGTTCTCTCACGTCCTACATGCCATGGAAGTCTGCCTCATTGTCCTCATTTGAGCTGCACTTAGCAACACAATCTGCTTCACCTCTGTTCTAGGAACTCACACCCAAGGACCCCATACCTACAGTAGAAACGAGGCTTGCATTCCTACTGCAACGAAACCACTGTTTCCTGTTACCCTGCAGGATTTTGAATAGGCTAAGGACCGATAGCCTACTCAAAGTGTTCCAAGGATGAGTGAGTTCGCTACATGCAGAACACTTTGGGAAGTAATGTTGATTCAGGCAAGGGAACAGGGTGTAGCTAGAGTCTCTTTTGACTTGGAAATCAGAAGGGTTTAGACTTCGTGTTCACCGCAAAAGATGACCTGATGGCACAAGCCTTGTTTCCCATATTAAAAGCTCTATTCAGGCTGCCCTGAAGCTACCTAAATACGTCTATTTCTGACTGGCCTCTAGTCACTGTAGTTACACTCTGGACGAAAAGGTTTCTCTAACGAAGCACGATGCTTCCATAGCATGGGTGGTAGCTCATCCCGTCAGGCTCTAGAGCTAAAGGGAAACTTGACGTCAGTACTTGCCTCACGCTAAGGCCTGAAGAGCCCTGCTGAAGCGAAAGCGTGTTGCAGTTTACATTAGTTCGTATTCGCAGTTCTGCTTTACTTTAACGTTTCTACGGTTTTCCAGACTCTTTGGACCCTCGTGTGGGCACCCCATTGCCTACCAATACAGTGAGAACCAGCAGGCCGTACTGCCCTTCTAAGAAACATCCAGGCCGTAAGCCTTTCCAAGTCACTCTATGTGTTCAGAGAGTAGGGCAATACACTGCACCCTTCCTTGGGAAAGCTAGATGTCCTCAGCACACCAACAGCTCCAGGGATTCTGTTCTCTCACGTCCTACATGCCATGGAGTCTGCCTCATTGTCCGATTTTGAGCTGCTCTTAGAAACACAATCTGCTTCGCCTTTCTTCCAGGAACTCACACCCAAGGACCCCATACCTACAGTAGAAAGGAGGCTTGCATCCTACTGCAACGAAACCACAGTTTTCCTGTTACACTGCAGGATTTTAGAATAGGCTTTAGCCTATTCTAGCCCGATAGCCTACATAGAGCATTTCAAATTTGAGGGAGTTCGCTACATGGAGAACACTTTGTGAAGAAAAGTTGATTCAGGCAAGGGACCAGGGTAGAGCTAGAGTCTCTTTTGACTTGTTAGAAATCAGAAGACTTCAGGCTGATTGTTCACCGGCAAAGAAGACCTGATGGCACAAGCCTTGCTTTCCCATATTAAAAGCTCTTAGTCATGCTGCCCTGAAGCTACCTAAATAACTCTCTTTTTGACTGGCCTCTAGTCACTGTAGTTAGCCCTCTGGAACAAAAAGCAGTTTTCTCTAAAGAAACACGGTGCTTCCATAGTATGGGTGGGAGCTCATCCTGTCAGGCTCTAGAGCTAAAGGGAAACTTGACGTGAGTACTTGCCTCACGCTAAGGCCTGAAAAGCCCTGCTGAAGCGAAAGCGTGTTGCAGTTTCCATTAGCTAGTATTCGCAGTTCTGCTTTACTTTAACGTTTCTCCGCTTTTCCAGACACTTAGGACCCTCGTGTGGGCACCCCACTGCCTACAAATACAGTGAGTACCAGCAGGTTCCACTGCCCTTCTAAGAAACTTCCAGGCCGTAAGTCTTTCCAAGTCACTCTGCATTCAGAGAGCAGGGCAATACACTGCACCCTTCCTTGGGAAAGCTAGATGTCCTCAGCACACCAACAGCTCCAGGGATTCTGTTCTCTCACGTCCTACATGCCATGGAAGTCTGCCTCATTGTCCTCATTTGAGCTGCACTTAGCAACACAATCTGATTCGCCTTTCTTCTAGGAACTCACACTCAAGGACCCCATACCTACAGGAGAAAGGAGGCTTCCGTTCCTACTGCAACCAAAGCACAGTTGTTCCTGTTACACTGCAGTATTTTGAATAGGCTAAGGACCGATAGCCTACTTAGAGTGTTCCAAGGATGAGTGAGTTCGCTACATGCAGAACACTTTGGGAAGAAAAGTTGATTCAGGCAAGGGAACAGGGTGTAGCTAGAGTCTCTTTTGACTTGTTGGAAATCAGATGGGTTTAGACTTCGTGTTCACCGCAAAAGATGACCTGATGGCACAAGCCTTGTTTCCCATATTAAAAGCTCTATTCAGGTTGCCCTGAAGCTACCTAAATACGTCTATTTCTGACTGGCCTCTAGTCACTGTAGTTACACTCAGGACGAAAAGATTTCTCTAACGAAGCACGATGCTTCCATAGCATGGGTGGTAGCTCATCCCGTCAGGCTCTAGAGCTAAAGGGAAACTTGACGTCAGTACTTGCCTCACGCTAAGGCCTGAAGAGCCCTGCTGAAGCGAAAGCGTGTTGCAGTTTACATTAGCTCGTATTCGCAGTTCTGCTTTACTTTAACGTTTCTACGGTTTTCCAGACTCTTTGGACCCTCGTGTGGGCACCCCATTGCCTACCAATACAGTGAGTACCAGCAGGCCGTACTGCCCTTCTAAGAAACATCCAGGCCGTAAGCCTTTCCAAGTCACTCTATGTGTTCAGAGAGTAGGGCAATACACTGCACCCTTCCTTGGGAAAGCTAGATGTCCTCAGCACACCAACAGCTCCAGGGATTCTGTTCTCTCACGTCCTACATGCCATGGAGTCTGCCTCATTGTCCGATTTTGAGCTGCTCTTAGAAACACAATCTGCTTCGCCTTTCTTCCAGGAACTCACACCCAAGGACCCCATACCTACAGTAGAAAGGAGGCTTGCATCCTACTGCAACGAAACCACAGTTTTCCTGTTACACTGCAGGATTATAGAATAGGCTTTAGCCTATTCTAGCCCGATAGCCTACATAGAGCATTTCAAATTTGAGGGAGTTCGCTACATGCAGAACACTTTGTGAAGAAAAGTTGATTCAGGCAAGGGACCAGGGTAGAGCTAGAGTCTCTTTTGACTTGTTAGAAATCAGAAGACTTCAGGCTGATTGTTCACCTGCAAAGAAGACCTGATGGCACAAGCCTTGCTTTCCCATATTAAAAGCTCTTAGTCATGCTGCCCTGAAGCTACCTAAATAACTCTCTTTTTGACTGGCCTCTAGTCACTGTAGTTAGCCCTCTGGAACAAAAAGGAGTTTTCTCTAAAGAAACACGGTGCTTCCATAGTATGGGTGGGAGCTCATCCTGTCAGGCTCTAGAGCTAAAGGGAAACTTGACGTGAGTACTTGCCTCACGCTAAGGCCTGAAAAGCCCTGCTGAAGCGAAAGCGTGTTGCAGTTTCCATTAGCTAGTATTCGCAGTTCTGCTTTACTTTAACGTTTCTCCGCTTTTCCAGACACTTAGGACCCTCGTGTGGGCACCCCACTGCCTACAAATACAGTGAGTACCAGCAGGTTCCACTGCCCTTCTAAGAAACTTCCAGGCCGTAAGTCTTTCCAAGTCACTCTGCATTCAGAGAGCAGGGCAATACACTGCACCCTTCCTTGGGAACGCTAGATGTCCTCAGCACACCAACAGCTCCAGGGATTCTGTTCTCTCACGTCCTACATGCCATGGAAGTCTGCCTCATTGTCCTCATTTGAGCTGCACTTAGCAACACAATCTGCTTCACCTCTGTTCTAGGAACTCACACCCAAGGACCCCATACCTACAGTAGAAACGAGGCTTGCATTCCTACTGCAACGAAACCACTGTTTCCTGTTACACTGCAGGATTTTGAATAGGCTAAGGACCGATAGCCTACTCAAAGGGTTCCAAGGATGAGTGAGTTCGCTACATGCAGAACACTTTGGGAAGTAATGTTGATTCAGGCAAGGGAACAGGGTGTAGCTAGAGTCTCTTTTGACTTGTTGGAAATCAGAAGGGTTTAGACTTCGTGTTCACCGCAAAAGATGACCTGATGGCACAAGCCTTGTTTCCCATATTAAAAGCTCTATTCAGGCTGCCCTGAAGCTACCTAAATACGTCTATTTCTGACTGGCCTCTAGTCACTGTAGTTACACTCTGGACGAAAAGGTTTCTCTAACGAAGCACGATGCTTCCATAGCATGGGTGGTAGCTCATCCCGTCAGGCTCTAGAGCTAAAGGGAAACTTGACGTCAGTACTTGCCTCACGCTAAGGCCTGAAGAGCCCTGCTGAAGCGAAAGCGTGTTGCAGTTTACATTAGCTCGTATTCGCAGTTCTGCTTTACTTTAACGTTTCTACGGTTTTCCAGACTCTTTGGACCCTCGTGTGGGCACCCCATTGCCTACCAATACAGTGAGTACCAGCAGGCCGTACTGCCGTTCTAAGAAACATCCAGGCCGTAAGCCTTTCCAAGTCCCTCTATGTGTTCAGAGAGTAGGGCAATACACTGCACCCTTCCTTGGGAAAGCTAGATGTCCTCAGCACACCAACAGCTCCAGGGATTCTGTTCTCTCACGTCCTACATGCCATGGAGTCTGCCTCATTGTCCGATTTTGAGCTGCTCTTAGAAACACAATCTGCTTCGCCTTTCTTCCAGGAACTCACACCCAAGGACCCCATACCTACAGTAGAAAGGAGGCTTGCATCCTACTGCAACGAAACCACAGTTTTCCTGTTACACTGCAGGATTTTAGAATAGGCTTTAGCCTATTCTAGCCCGATAGCCTACATAGAGCATTTCAAATTTGAGGGAGTTCGCTATATGTAGAACACTTTGTGAAGAAAAGTTGATTCAGGCAAGGGACCAGGGTAGAGCTAGAGTCTCTTTTGACTTGTTAGAAATCAGAAGACTTCAGGCTGATTGTTCACCTGCAAAGAAGACCTGATGGCACAAGCCTTGCTTTCCCATATTAAAAGCTCTTAGTCATGCTGCCCTGAAGCTACCTAAATAACTCTCTTTTTGACTGGCCTCTAGTCACTGTAGTTAGCCCTCTGGAACAAAAAGCAGTTTTCTCTAAAGAAACACGGTGCTTCCATAGTATGGGTGGGAGCTCATCCTGTCAGGCTCTAGAGCTAAAGGGAAACTTGACGTGAGTACCTGCCTCACGCTAAGGCCTGAAAAGCCCTGCTGAAGCGAAAGCGTGTTGCAGTTTCCATTAGCTAGTATTCGCAGTTCTGCTTTACTTTAACGTTTCTCCGCTTTTCCAGACACTTAGGACCCTCGTGTGGGCACCCCACTGCCTACAAATACGGTGAGTACCAGCAGGTTCCACTGCCCTTCTAAGAAACTTCCAGGCCGTAAGTCTTTCCAAGTCACTCTGCATTCAGAGAGCAGGGCAATACACTGCACCCTTCCTTGGGAAAGCTAGATGTCCTCAGCACACCAACAGCTCCAGGGATTCTGTTCTCTCACGTCCTACATGCCATGGAAGTCTGCCTCATTGTCCTCATTTGAGCTGCACTTAGCAACACAATCTGATTCGCCTTTCTTCTAGGAACTCACACTCAAGGACCCCATACCTACAGGAGAAAGGAGGCTTGCATTCCTTCTGCAACCAAAGCACAGTTGTTCCTGTTACCCTGCAGGATTTTAGAATAGCCTAAGGACCGATAGCCTACATAGAGCATTTCAAATTTGAGGCAGTTCGCTACATGGAGAACACTTTGTGAAGAAAAGTTGATTCAGGCAAGGGACAAGGGTAGAGCTAGAGTCTCTTTTGACTTGTTAGAAATCAGAAGGCTTCAGGCTGATGGTTCACCGGCAAAGAAACCTGATGGCACGAGCCTTGCTTTCCCTTCTTAAAAGCTCTTAGTCATGCTGCCCTGAAGCTACCTAAATAACTCTCTTTTTGACTGGCCTCTAGTCACTGTAGTTAGCCCTCTGGAACAAAAAGCAGTTTTCTCTAAGGAAACACGGTGCTTCCATAGTATGGGTGGGAGCTCATCTTATCAGGCTCTAGAGCTAAAGGGAAACTTGACGTGAGTACTTGCCTCACGCTAAGGCCTGAGGAGCCCTGCTGAAGCGAAAGCGTGTTGCAGTTTGCATCAGCTCGTATTCGAAGTTCTGCTTTACTTTAACGTTTCTACACATTTCCAGACACTTAGGAACCTCGTGTGGGCACCCCGTTGCCTACAAATACAGTGAGTAGCAGCAGGCTCCACTGCCCTTCAAAGAAACATCCAGGCCCTAAGCCTTTCCAAGTCACTCTATGTATTCAGAGACTAGGGCAATACACTGCACCCTTCCTTGGGAACGCTAGATGTCCTCAGCACACCAGCAGCTCCAGGGATTCTGTTCTCTCACGTCCTACATGCCATGGAAGTCTGCCTCATTGTCCTCATTTGAGCTGCACTTAGCAACACAATCTGCTTCACCTCTGTTCTAGGAACTCACACCCAAGGACCCCATACCTACAGTAGAAACGAGGCTTGCATTCCTACTGCAACGAAACCACTGTTTCCTGTTACACTGCAGGATTTTGAATAGGGTAAGGACCGATAGCCTACTTAGAGTGTTCCAAGGATGAGTGAGTTCGCTACATGCAGAACACTTTGGGAAGAAAAGTTGATTCAGGCAAGGGAACAGGGTGTAGCTAGAGTCTCTTTTGACTTGTTGGAAATCAGATGGGTTTAGACTTCGTGTTCACCGCAAAAGATGACCTGATGGCACAAGCCTTGTTTCCCATATTAAAAGCTCTATTCAGGCTGCCCTGAAGCTACCTAAATACGTCTATTTCTGACTGGCCTCTAGTCACTGTAGTTACACTCTGGACGAAAAGGTTTCTCTAACGAAGCACGATGCTTCCATAGCATGGGTGGTAGCTCATCCCGTCAGGCTCTAGAGCTAAAGGGAAACTTGACGTCAGTACTTGCCTCACGCTAAGGCCTGAAGAGCCCTGCTGAAGCGAAAGCGTGTTGCAGTTTACATTAGCTCGTATTCGCAGTTCTGCTTTAACGTTTCTACGGTTTTCCAGACTCTTTGGACCCTCGTGTGGGCACCCCATTGCCTACCAATACAGTGAGTACCAGCAGGCCGTACTGCCCTTCTGGGAAACATCCAGGCCGTAAGCCTTTCCAAGTCCCTCTATGTGTTCAGAGAGTAGGGCAATACACTGCAACCTTCCTTGGGAAAGCTAGATGTCCTCAGCACACCAACAGCTCCAGGGATTCTGTTCTCTCACGTCCTACATGCCATGGAGTCTGCCTCATTGTCCGATTTTGAGCTGCTCTTAGAAACACAATCTGCTTCGCCTTTCTTCCAGGAACTCACACCCAAGGACCCCATACCTACAGTAGAAAGGAGGCTTGCATCCTACTGCAACGAAACCACAGTTTTCCTGTTACACTGCAGGATTTTAGAATAGGCTTTAGCCTATTCTAGCCCGATAGCCTACATAGAGCATTTCAAATTTGAGGGAGTTCGCTACATGGAGAACACTTTGTGAAGAAAAGTTGATTCAGGCAAGGGACCAGGGTAGAGCTAGAGTCTCTTTTGACTTGTTAGAAATCAGAAGACTTCAGGCTGATTGTTCACCTGCAAAGAAGACCTGATGGCACAAGCCTTGCTTTCCCATATTAAAAGCTCTTAGTCATGCTGCCCTGAAGCTACCTAAATAACTCTCTTTTTGACTGGCCTCTAGTCACTGTAGTTAGCCCTCTGGAACAAAAAGCAGTTTTCTCTAAAGAAACATGGTGCTTCCATAGTATGGGTGGGAGCTCATCCTGTCAGGCTCTAGAGCTAAAGGGAAACTTGACGTGAGTACTTGCCTCACGCTAAGGCCTGAGGAGCCCTGCTGAAGCGAAAGCGTGTTGCAGTTTGCATCAGCTCGTATTCGAAGTTCTGCTTTACTTTAACGTTTCTACACATTTCCACACACTTAGGAACCTCGTGTGGGCACCCCATTGCCTACAAATACAGTGAGTAGCAGCAGGCTCCACTGCCCTTCAAAGAAACATCCAGGCCGTAAGCCTTTCCAAGTCACTCTATGTATTCAGAGACTAGGGCAATACACTGCACCCTTCCTTGGGAACGCTAGATGTCCTCAGCACACCAACAGCTCCAGGGATTCTGTTCTCTCACGTCCTACATGCCATGGAAGTCTGCCTCATTGTCCTCATTTGAGCTGCACTTAGCAACACAATCTGCTTCACCTCTGTTCTAGGAACTCACACCCAAGGACCCCATACCTACAGTAGAAACGAGGCTTGCATTCCTACTGCAACGAAACCACTGTTTCCTGTTACCCTGCAGGATTTTGAATAGGCTAAGGACCGATAGCCTACTCAAAGTGTTCCAAGGATGAGTGAGTTCGCTACATGCAGAACACTTTGGGAAGTAATGTTGATTCAGGCAAGGGAACAGGGTGTAGCTAGAGTCTCTTTTGACTTGGAAATCAGAAGGGTTTAGACTTCGTGTTCACCGCAAAAGATGACCTGATGGCACAAGCCTTGTTTCCCATATTAAAAGCTCTATTCAGGCTGCCCTGAAGCTACCTAAATACGTCTATTTCTGATTGGCCTCTAGTCACTGTAGTTACACTCTGGACGAAAAGGTTTCTCTAACGAAGCACGATGCTTCCATAGCATGGGTGGTAGCTCATCCCGTCAGGCTCTAGAGCTAAAGGGAAACTTGACGTCAGTACTTGCCTCACGCTAAGGCCTGAAGAGCCCTGCTGAAGCGAAAGCGTGTTGCAGTTTACATTAGTTCGTATTCGCAGTTCTGCTTTACTTTAACGTTTCTACGGTTTTCCAGACTCTTTGGACCCTCGTGTGGGCACCCCATTGCCTACCAATACAGTGAGAACCAGCAGGCCGTACTGCCCTTCTAAGAAACATCCAGGCCGTAAGCCTTTCCAAGTCACTCTATGTGTTCAGAGAGTAGGGCAATACACTGCACCCTTCCTTGGGAAAGCTAGATGTCCTCAGCACACCAACAGCTCCAGGGATTCTGTTCTCTCACGTCCTACATGCCATGGAGTCTGCCTCATTGTCCGATTTTGAGCTGCTCTTAGAAACACAATCTGCTTCGCCTTTCTTCCAGGAACTCACACCCAAGGACCCCATACCTACAGTAGAAAGGAGGCTTGCATCCTACTGCAACGAAACCACAGTTTTCCTGTTACACTGCAGGATTTTAGAATAGGCTTTAGCCTATTCTAGCCCGATAGCCTACATAGAGCATTTCAAATTTGAGGGAGTTCGCTACATGGAGAACACTTTGTGAAGAAAAGTTGATTCAGGCAAGGGACCAGGGTAGAGCTAGAGTCTCTTTTGACTTGTTAGAAATCAGAAGACTTCAGGCTGATTGTTCACCGGCAAAGAAGACCTGATGGCACAAGCCTTGCTTTCCCATATTAAAAGCTCTTAGTCATGCTGCCCTGAAGCTACCTAAATAACTCTCTTTTTGACTGGCCTCTAGTCACTGTAGTTAGCCCTCTGGAACAAAAAGCAGTTTTCTCTAAAGAAACACGGTGCTTCCATAGTATGGGTGGGAGCTCATCCTGTCAGGCTCTAGAGCTAAAGGGAAACTTGACGTGAGTACTTGCCTCACGCTAAGGCCTGAAAAGCCCTGCTGAAGCGAAAGCGTGTTGCAGTTTCCATTAGCTAGTATTCGCAGTTCTGCTTTACTTTAACGTTTCTCCGCTTTTCCAGACACTTAGGACCCTCGTGTGGGCACCCCACTGCCTACAAATACAGTGAGTACCAGCAGGTTCCACTGCCCTTCTAAGAAACTTCCAGGCCGTAAGTCTTTCCAAGTCACTCTGCATTCAGAGAGCAGGGCAATACACTGCACCCTTCCTTGGGAAAGCTAGATGTCCTCAGCACACCAACAGCTCCAGGGATTCTGTTCTCTCACGTCCTACATGCCATGGAAGTCTGCCTCATTGTCCTCATTTGAGCTGCACTTAGCAACACAATCTGATTCGCCTTTCTTCTAGGAACTCACACTCAAGGACCCCATACCTACAGGAGAAAGGAGGCTTGCGTTCCTACTGCAACCAAAGCACAGTTGTTCCTGTTACACTGCAGTATTTTGAATAGGCTAAGGACCGATAGCCTACTTAGAGTGTTCCAAGGATGAGTGAGTTCGCTACATGCAGAACACTTTGGGAAGAAAAGTTGATTCAGGCAAGGGAACAGGGTGTAGCTAGAGTCTCTTTTGACTTGTTGGAAATCAGATGGGTTTAGACTTCGTGTTCACCGCAAAAGATGACCTGATGGCACAAGCCTTGTTTCCCATATTAAAAGCTCTATTCAGGTTGCCCTGAAGCTACCTAAATACGTCTATTTCTGACTGGCCTCTAGTCACTGTAGTTACACTCAGGACGAAAAGATTTCTCTAACGAAGCACGATGCTTCCATAGCATGGGTGGTAGCTCATCCCGTCAGGCTCTAGAGCTAAAGGGAAACTTGACGTCAGTACTTGCCTCACGCTAAGGCCTGAAGAGCCCTGCTGAAGCGAAAGCGTGTTGCAGTTTACATTAGCTCGTATTCGCAGTTCTGCTTTACTTTAACGTTTCTACGGTTTTCCAGACTCTTTGGACCCTCGTGTGGGCACCCCATTGCCTACAAATACAGTGAGTACCAGCAGGCCGTACTGCCCTTCTAAGAAACATCCAGGCCGTAAGCCTTTCCAAGTCCCTCTATGTGTTCAGAGAGTAGGGCAATACACTGCAACCTTCCTTGGGAAAGCTAGATGTCCTCAGCACACCAACAGCTCCAGGGATTCTGTTCTCTCACGTCCTACATGCCATGGAGTCTGCCTCATTGTCCGATTTTGAGCTGCTCTTAGAAACACAATCTGCTTCGCCTTTCTTCCAGGAACTCACACCCAAGGACCCCATACCTACAGTAGAAAGGAGGCTTGCATCCTACTGCAACGAAACCACAGTTTTCCTGTTACACTGCAGGATTTTAGAATAGGCTTTAGCCTATTCTAGCCCGATAGCCTACATAGAGCATTTCAAATTTGAGGGAGTTCGCTATATGTAGAACACTTTGTGAAGAAAAGTTGATTCAGGCAAGGGACCAGGGTAGAGCTAGAGTCTCTTTTGACTTGTTAGAAATCAGAAGACTTCAGGCTGATTGTTCACCTGCAAAGAAGACCTGATGGCACAAGCCTTGCTTTCCCATATTAAAAGCTCTTAGTCATGCTGCCCTGAAGCTACCTAAATAACTCTCTTTTTGACTGGCCTCTAGTCACTGTAGTTAGCCCTCTGGAACAAAAAGCAGTTTTCTCTAAAGAAACACGGTGCTTCCATAGTATGGGTGGGAGCTCATCCTGTCAGGCTCTAGAGCTAAAGGGAAACTTGACGTGAGTACCTGCCTCACGCTAAGGCCTGAAAAGCCCTGCTGAAACGAAAGCGTGTTGCAGTTTCCATTAGCTAGTATTCGCAGTTCTGCTTTACTTTAACGTTTCTCCGCTTTTCCAGACACTTAGGACCCTCGTGTGGGCACCCCACTGCCTACAAATACAGTGAGTACCAGCAGGTTCCACTGCCCTTCTAAGAAACTTCCAGGCCGTAAGTCTTTCCAAGTCACTCTGCATTCAGAGAGCAGGGCAATACACTGCACCCTTCCTTGGGAAAGCTAGATGTCCTCAGCACACCAACAGCTCCAGAGATTCTGTTCTCTCACGTCCTACATGCCATGGAAGTCTGCCTCATTGTCCTCATTTGAGCTGCACTTAGCAACACAATCTGATTCGCCTTTCTTCTAGGAACTCACACTCAAGGACCCCATACCTACAGGAGAAAGGAGGCTTGCATTCCTTCTGCAACCAAAGCACAGTTGTTCCTGTTACCCTGCAGGATTTTAGAATAGCCTACGGACCGATAGCCTACATAGAGCATTTCAAATTTGAGGCAGTTCGCTACATGTAGAACACTTTGTGAAGAAAAGTTGATTCAGGCAAGGGACAAGGGTAGAGCTAGAGTCTCTTTTGACTTGTTAGAAATCAGAAGGCTTCAGGCTGATGGTTCACCGGCAAAGAAACCTGATGGCACGAGCCTTGCTTTCCCTTCTTAAAAGCTCTTAGTCATGCTGCCCTGAAGCTACCTAAATAACTCTCTTTTTGACTGGCCTCTAGTCACTGTAGTTAGCCCTCTGGAACAAAAAGCAGTTTTCTCTAAGGAAACACGGTGCTTCCATAGTATGGGTGGGAGCTCATCTTATCAGGCTCTAGAGCTAAAGGGAAACTTGACGTGAGTACTTGCCTCACGCTAAGGCCTGAGGAGCCCTGCTGAAGCGAAAGCGTGTTGCAGTTTGCATCAGCTCGTATTCGAAGTTCTGCTTTACTTTAACGTTTCTACACATTTCCAGACACTTAGGAACCTCGTGTGGGCACCCCATTGCCTACAAATACAGTGAGTAGCAGCAGGCTCCACTGCCCTTCAAAGAAACATCCAGGCCGTAAGCCTTTCCAAGTCACTCTATGTATTCAGAGACTAGGGCAATACACTGCACCCTTCCTTGGGAACGCTAGATGTCCTCAGCACACCAACAGCTCCAGGGATTCTGTTCTCTCACGTCCTACATGCCATGGAAGTCTGCCTCATTGTCCTCATTTGAGCTGCACTTAGCAACACAATCTGCTTCACCTCTGTTCTAGGAACTCACACCCAAGGACCCCATACCTACAGTAGAAACGAGGCTTGCATTCCTACTGCAACGAAACCACTGTTTCCTGTTACACTGCAGGATTTTGAATAGGCTAAGGACCGATAGCCTACTCAAAGTGTTCCAAGGATGAGTGAGTTCGCTACATGCAGAACACTTTGGGAAGTAATGTTGATTCAGGCAAGGGAACAGGGTGTAGCTAGAGTCTCTTTTGACTTGTTGGAAATCAGAAGGGTTTAGACTTCGTGTTCACCGCAAAAGATGACCTGATGGCACAAGCCTTGTTTCCCATATTAAAAGCTCTATTCAGGCTGCCCTGAAGCTACCTAAATACGTCTATTTCTGACTGGCCTCTAGTCACTGTAGTTACACTCTGGACGAAAAGGTTTCTCTAACGAAGCACGATGCTTCCATAGCATGGGTGGTAGCTCATCCCGTCAGGCTCTAGAGCTAAAGGGAAACTTGACGTCAGTACTTGCCTCACGCTAAGGCCTGAAGAGCCCTGCTGAAGCGAAAGCGTGTTGCAGTTTACATTAGCTCGTATTCGCAGTTCTGCTTTACTTTAACGTTTCTACGGTTTTCCAGACTCTTTGGACCCTCGTGTGGGCACCCCATTGCTTACCAATACAGTGAGAACCAGCAGGCCGTACTGCCCTTCTAAGAAACATCCAGGCCGTAAGCCTTTCCAAGTCACTCTATGTGTTCAGAGAGTAGGGCAATACACTGCACCCTTCCTTGGGAAAGCTAGATGTCCTCAGCACACCAACAGCTCCAGGGATTCTGTTCTCTCACGTCCTACATGCCATGGAGTCTGCCTCATTGTCCGATTTTGAGCTGCTCTTAGAAACACAATCTGCTTCGCCTTTCTTCCAGGAACTCACACCCAAGGACCCCATACCTACAGTAGAAAGGAGGCTTGCATCCTACTGCAACGAAACCACCGTTTTCCTGTTACACTGCAGGATTTTAGAATAGGCTTTAGCCTATTCTAGCCCGATAGCCTACATAGAGCATTTCAAATTTGAGGGAGTTCGCTACATGGAGAACACTTTGTGAAGAAAAGTTGATTCAGGCAAGGGACCAGGGTAGAGCTAGAGTCTCTTTTGACTTGTTAGAAATCAGAAGACTTCAGGCTGATTGTTCACCGGCAAAGAAGACCTGATGGCACAAGCCTTGCTTTCCCATATTAAAAGCTCTTAGTCATGCTGCCCTGAAGCTACCTAAATAACTCTCTTTTTGACTGGCCTCTACTCACTGTAGTTAGCCCTCTGGAACAAAAAGCAGTTTTCTCTAAAGAAACACGGTGCTTCCATAGTATGGGTGGGAGCTCATCCTGTCAGGCTCTAGAGCTAAAGGGAAACTTGACGTGAGTACTTGCCTCACGCTAAGGCCTGAAAAGCCCTGCTGAAGCGAAAGCGTGTTGCAGTTTCCATTAGCTAGTATTCGCAGTTCTGCTTTACTTTAACGTTTCTCCGCTTTTCCAGACACTTAGGACCCTCGTGTGGGCACCCCACTGCCTACAAATACAGTGAGTACCAGCAGGTTCCACTGCCCTTCTAAGAAACTTCCAGGCCGTAAGTCTTTCCAAGTCACTCTGCATTCAGAGAGCAGGGCAATACACTGCACCCTTCCTTGGGAACGCTAGATGTCCTCAGCACACCAACAGCTCCAGGGATTCTGTTCTCTCACGTCCTACATGCCATGGAAGTCTGCCTCATTGTCCTCATTTGAGCTGCACTTAGCAACACAATCTGCTTCACCTCTGTTCTAGGAACTCACACTCAAGGACCCCATACCTACAGGAGAAAGGAGGCTTGCGTTCCTACTGCAACCAAAGCACAGTTGTTCCTGTTACACTGCAGTATTTTGAATAGGCTAAGGACCGATAGCCTACTTAGAGTGTTCCAAGGATGAGTGAGTTCGCTACATGCAGAACACTTTGGGAAGAAAAGTTGATTCAGGCAAGGGAACAGGGTGTAGCTAGAGTCTCTTTTGACTTGTTGGAAATCAGATGGGTTTAGACTTCGTGTTCACCGCAAAAGATGACCTGATGGCACAAGCCTTGTTTCCCATATTAAAAGCTCTATTCAGGTTGCCCTGAAGCTACCTAAATACGTCTATTTCTGACTGGCCTCTAGTCACTGTAGTTACACTCAGGACGAAAAGATTTCTCTAACGAAGCACGATGCTTCCATAGCATGGGTGGTAGCTCATCCCGTCAGGCTCTAGAGCTAAAGGGAAACTTGACGTCAGTACTTGCCTCACGCTAAGGCCTGAAGAGCCCTGCTGAAGCGAAAGCGTGTTGCAGTTTCCATTAGCTCGTATTCGCAGTTCTGCTTTACTTTAACGTTTCTACGGTTTTCCAGACTCTTTGGACCCTCGTGTGGGCACCCCATTGCCTACCAATACAGTGAGTACCAGCAGGCCGTACTGCCCTTCTAAGAAACATCCAGGCCGTAAGCCTTTCCAAGTCCCTCTATGTGTTCAGAGAGTAGGGCAATACACTGCACCCTTCCTTGGGAAAGCTAGATGTCCTCAGCACACCAACAGCTCCAGGGATTCTGTTCTCTCACGTCCTACATGCCATGGAGTCTGCCTCATTGTCCGATTTTGAGCTGCTCTTAGAAACACAATCTGCTTCGCCTTTCTTCCAGGAACTCACACCCAAGGACCCCATACCTACAGTAGAAAGGAGGCTTGCATCCTACTGCAACGAAACCACAGTTTTCCTGTTACACTGCAGGATTTTAGAATAGGCTTTAGCCTATTCTAGCCCGATAGCCTACATAGAGCATTTAAAATTTGAGGGAGTTCGCTACATGGAGAACACTTTGTGAAGAAAAGTTGATTCAGGCAAGGGACCAGGGTAGAGCTAGAGTCTCTTTTGACTTGTTAGAAATCAGAAGACTTCAGGCTGATTGTTCACCTGCAAAGAAGACCTGATGGCACAAGCCTTGCTTTCCCATATTAAAAGCTCTTAGTCATGCTGCCCTGAAGCTACCTAAATAACTCTCTTTTTGACTGGCCTCTAGTCACTGTAGTTAGCCCTCTGGAACAAAAAGCAGTTTTCTCTAAGGAAACATGGTGCTTCCATAGTATGGGTGGGGGCTCATCTTATCAGGGTCTAGAGCTAAAGGGAAACTTGACGTGAGTACTTGCCTCACGCTAAGGCCTGAGGAGCCCTGCTGAAGCGAAAGCGTGTTGCAGTTTGCATCAGCTCGTATTCGAAGTTCTGCTTTACTTTAACGTTTCTACACATTTCCAGACACTTAGGAACCTCGTGTGGGCACCCCACTGCCTACAAATACAGTGAGTACCAGCAGGTTCCACTGCCCTTCTAAGAAACTTCCAGGCCGTAAGTCTTTCCAAGTCACTCTGCATTCAGAGAGCAGGGCAATACACTGCACCCTTCCTTGGGAAAGCTAGATGTCCTCAGCACACCAACAGCTCCAGGGATTCTGTTCTCTCACGTCCTACATGCCATGGAAGTCTGCCTCATTGTCCTCATTTGAGCTGCACTTAGCAACACAATCTGCTTCACCTCTGTTCTAGGAACTCACACTCAAGGACCCCATACCTACAGGAGAAAGGAGGCTTGCGTTCCTACTGCAACCAAAGCACAGTTGTTCCTGTTACACTGCAGTATTTTGAATAGGCTAAGGACCGATAGCCTACTTAGAGTGTTCCAAGGATGAGTGAGTTCGCTACATGCAGAACACTTTGGGAAGAAAAGTTGATTCAGGCAAGGGAACAGGGTGTAGCTAGAGTCTCTTTTGACTTGTTGGAAATCAGATGGGTTTAGACTTCGTGTTCACCGCAAAAGATGACCTGATGGCACAAGCCTTGTTTCCCATATTAAAAGCTCTATTCATGCTGCCCTGAAGCTACCTAAATACGTCTATTTCTGACTGGCCTCTAGTCACTGTAGTTACACTCAGGACGAAAAGATTTCTCTAACGAAGCACGATGCTTCCATAGCATGGGTGGTAGCTCATCCCGTCAGGCTCTAGAGCTAAAGGGAAACTTGACGTCAGTACTTGCCTCACGCTAAGGCCTGAAGAGCCCTGCTGAAGCGAAAGCGTGTTGCAGTTTACATTAGCTCGTATTCGCAGTTCTGCTTTACTTTAACGTTTCTACGGTTTTCCAGACTCTTTGGACCCTCGTGTGGGCACCCCATTGCCTACCAATACAGTGAGTACCAGCAGGCCGTACTGCCCTTCTAAGAAACATCCAGGCCGTAAGCCTTTCCAAGTCCCTCTATGTGTTCAGAGAGTAGGGCAATACACTGCACCCTTCCTTGGGAAAGCTAGATGTCCTCAGCACACCAACAGTTCCAGGGATTCTGTTCTCTCACGTCCTACATGCCATGGAGTCTGCCTCATTGTCCGATTTTGAGCTGCTCTTAGAAACACAATCTGCTTCGCCTTTCTTCCAGGAACTCACACCCAAGGACCCCATACCTACAGTAGAAAGGAGGCTTGCATCCTACTGCAACGAAACCACAGTTTTCCTGTTACACTGCAGGATTTTAGAATAGGCTTTAGCCTATTCTAGCCCGATAGCCTACATAGAGCATTTCAAATTTGAGGGAGTTCGCTACATGGAGAACACTTTGTGAAGAAAAGTTGATTCAGGCAAGGGACCAGGGTAGAGCTAGAGTCTCTTTTGACTTGTTAGAAATCAGAAGACTTCAGGCTGATTGTTCACCTGCAAAGAAGACCTGATGGCACAAGCCTTGCTTTCCCATATTAAAAGCTCTTAGTCATGCTGCCCTGAAGCTACCTAAATAACTCTCTTTTTGACTGGCCTCTAGTCACTGTAGTTAGCCCTCTGGAACAAAAAGCAGTTTTCTCAAAGGAAACACGGTGCTTCCATAGTATGGGTGGGAGTTCATCTTATCAGGCTCTAGAGCTAAAGGGAAACTTGACGTGAGTACTTGCCTCACGCTAAGGCCTGAGGAGCCCTGCTGAAGCGAAAGCGTGTTGCAGTTTGCATCAGCTCGTATTCGAAGTTCTGCTTTACTTTAACGTTTCTACACATTTCCAGACACTTAGGAACCTCGTGTGGGCACCCCATTGCCTACAAATACAGTGAGTAGCAGCAGGCTCCACTGCCCTTCAAAGAAACATCCAGGCCGTAAGCCTTTCCAAGTCACTCTATGTATTCAGAGACTAGGGCAATACACTGCACCCTTCCTTGGGAACGCTAGATGTCCTCAGCACACCAACAGCTCCAGGGATTCTGTTCTCTCACGTCCTACATGCCATGGAAGTCTGCCTCATTGTCCTCATTTGAGCTGCACTTAGCAACACAATCTGCTTCACCTCTGTTCTAGGAACTCACACCCAAGGACCCCATACCTACAGTAGAAACGAGGCTTGCATTCCTACTGCAACGAAACCACTGTTTCCTGTTACACTGCAGGATTTTGAATAGGCTAAGGACCGATAGCCTACTCAAAGTGTTCCAAGGATGAGTGAGTTCGCTACATGCAGAACACTTTGGGAAGTAATGTTGATTCAGGCAAGGGAACAGGGTGTAGCTAGAGTCTCTTTTGACTTGTTGGAAATCAGAAGGGTTTAGACTTCGTGTTCACCGCAAAAGATGACCTGATGGCACAAGCCTTGTTTCCCATATTAAAAGCTCTATTCAGGCTGCCCTGAAGCTACCTAAATACGTCTATTTCTGACTGGCCTCTAGTCACTGTAGTTACACTCTGGACGAAAAGGTTTCTCTAACGAAGCACGATGCTTCCATAGCATGGGTGGTAGCTCATCCCGTCAGGCTCTAGAGCTAAAGGGAAACTTGACGTCAGTACTTGCCTCACGCTAAGGCCTGAAGAGCCCTGCTGAAGCGAAAGCGTGTTGCAGTTTCCATTAGCTCGTATTCGCAGTTCTGCTTTACTTTAACGTTTCTACGGTTTTCCAGACTCTTTGGACCCTCGTGTGGGCACCCCATTGCCTACCAATACAGTGAGTACCAGCAGGCCGTACTGCCCTTCTAAGAAACATCCAGGCCGTAGCCTTTCCAAGTCCCTCTATGTGTTCAGAGAGTAGGGCAATACACTGCACCCTTCCTTGGGAAAGCTAGATGTCCTCAGCACACCAACAGCTCCAGGGATTCTGTTCTCTCACGTCCTACATGCCATGGAGTCTGCCTCATTGTCCGATTTTGAGCTGCTCTTAGAAACACAATCTGCTTCGCCTTTCTTCCAGGAACTCACACCCAAGGACCCCATACCTACAGTAGAAAGGAGGCTTGCATCCTACTGCAACGAAACCACAGTTTTCCTGTTACACTGCAGGATTTTAGAATAGGCTTTAGCCTATTCTAGCCCGATAGCCTACATAGAGCATTTCAAATTTGAGGGAGTTCGCTATATGTAGAACACTTTGTGAAGAAAAGTTGATTCAGGCAAGGGACCAGGGTAGAGCTAGAGTCTCTTTTGACTTGTTAGAAATCAGAAGACTTCAGGCTGATTGTTCACCTGCAAAGAAGACCTGATGGCACAAGCCTTGCTTTCCCATATTAAAAGCTCTTAGTCATGCTGCCCTGAAGCTACCTAAATAACTCTCTTTTTGACTGGCCTCTAGTCACTGTAGTTAGCCCTCTGGAACAAAAAGCAGTTTTCTCTAAAGAAACATGGTGCTTCCATAGTATGGGTGGGAGCTCATCCTGTCAGGCTCTAGAGCTAAAGGGAAACTTGACGTGAGTACCTGCCTCACGCTAAGGCCTGAAAAGCCCTGCTGAAGCGAAAGCGTGTTGCAGTTTCCATTAGCTAGTATTCGCAGTTCTGCTTTACTTTAACGTTTCTCCGCTTTTCCAGACACTTAGGACCCTCGTGTGGGCACCCCACTGCCTACAAATACAGTGAGTAACAGCAGGTTCCACTGCCCTTCTAAGAAACTTCCAGGCCGTAAGTCTTTCCAAGTCACTCTGCATTCAGAGAGCAGGGCAATACACTGCACCCTTCCTTGGGAAAGCTAGATGTCCTCAGCACACCAACAGCTCCAGGGATTCTGTTCTCTCACGTCCTACATGCCATGGAAGTCTGCCTCATTGTCCTCATTTGAGCTGCACTTAGCAACACAATCTGATTCGCCTTTCTTCTAGGAACTCACACTCAAGGACCCCATACCTACAGGAGAAAGGAGGCTTGCATTCCTTCTGCAACCAAAGCACAGTTGTTCCTGTTACCCTGCAGGATTTTAGAATAGCCTAAGGACCGATAGCCTACATAGAGCATTTCAAATTTGAGGCAGTTCGCTACATGTAGAACACTTTGTGAAGAAAAGTTGATTCAGGCAAGGGACAAGGGTAGAGCTAGAGTCTCTTTTGACTTGTTAGAAATCAGAAGGCTTCAGGCTGATGGTTCACCGGCAAAGAAACCTGATGGCACGAGCCTTGCTTTCCCTTCTTAAAAGCTCTTAGTCATGCTGCCCTGAAGCTACCTAAATAACTCTCTTTTTGACTGGCCTCTAGTCACTGTAGTTAGCCCTCTGGAACAAAAAGCAGTTTTCTCTAAGGAAACACGGTGCTTCCATAGTATGGGTGGGAGCTCATCTTATCAGGCTCTAGAGCTAAAGGGAAACTTGACGTGAGTACTTGCCTCACGCTAAGGCCTGAGGAGCCCTGCTGAAGGGAAAGCGTGTTGCAGTTTGCATCAGCTCGTATTCGAAGTTCTGCTTTACTTTAACGTTTCTACACATTTCCACACACTTAGGAACCTCGTGTGGGCACCCCATTGCCTACAAATACAGTGAGTAGCAGCAGGCTCCACTGCCCTTCAAAGAAACATCCAGGCCGTAAGCCTTTCCAAGTCACTCTATGTATTCAGACTAGGGCAATACACTGCACCCTTCCTTGGGAACGCTAGATGTCCTCAGCACACCAACAGCTCCAGGGATTCTGTTCTCTCACGTCCTACATGCCATGGAAGTCTGCCTCATTGTCCTCATTTGAGCTGCACTTAGCAACACAATCTGCTTCACCTCTGTTCTAGGAACTCACACCCAAGGACCCCATACCTACAGTAGAAACGAGGCTTGCATTCCTACTGCAACGAAACCACTGTTTCCTGTTACCCTGCAGGATTTTGAATAGGCTAAGGACCGATAGCCTACTCAAAGTGTTCCAAGGATGAGTGAGTTCGCTACATGCAGAACACTTTGGGAAGTAATGTTGATTCAGGCAAGGGAACAGGGTGTAGCTAGAGTCTCTTTTGACTTGGAAATCAGAAGGGTTTAGACTTCGTGTTCACCGCAAAAGATGACCTGATGGCACAAGCCTTGTTTCCCATATTAAAAGCTCTATTCAGGCTGCCCTGAAGCTACCTAAATACGTCTATTTCTGACTGGCCTCTAGTCACTGTAGTTACACTCTGGACGAAAAGGTTTCTCTAACGAAGCACGATGCTTCCATAGCATGGGTGGTAGCTCATCCCGTCAGGCTCTAGAGCTAAAGGGAAACTTGACGTCAGTACTTGCCTCACGCTAAGGCCTGAAGAGCCCTGCTGAAGCGAAAGCGTGTTGCAGTTTACATTAGTTCGTATTCGCAGTTCTGCTTTACTTTAACGTTTCTACGGTTTTCCAGACTCTTTGGACCCTCGTGTGGGCACCCCATTGCCTACCAATACAGTGAGAACCAGCAGGCCGTACTGCCCTTCTAAGAAACATCCAGGCCGTAAGCCTTTCCAAGTCACTCTATGTGTTCAGAGAGTAGGGCAATACACTGCACCCTTCCTTGGGAAAGCTAGATGTCCTCAGCACACCAACAGCTCCAGGGATTCTGTTCTCTCACGTCCTACATGCCATGGAGTCTGCCTCATTGTCCGATTTTGAGCTGCTCTTAGAAACACAATCTGCTTCGCCTTTCTTCCAGGAACTCACACCCAAGGACCCCATACCTACAGTAGAAAGGAGGCTTGCATCCTACTGCAACGAAACCACAGTTTTCCTGTTACACTGCAGGATTTTAGAATAGGCTTTAGCCTATTCTAGCCCGATAGCCTACATAGAGCATTTCAAATTTGAGGGAGTTCGCTACATGGAGAACACTTTGTGAAGAAAAGTTGATTCAGGCAAGGGACCAGGGTAGAGCTAGAGTCTCTTTTGACTTGTTAGAAATCAGAAGACTTCAGGCTGATTGTTCACCGGCAAAGAAGACCTGATGGCACAAGCCTTGCTTTCCCATATTAAAAGCTCTTAGTCATGCTGCCCTGAAGCTACCTAAATAACTCTCTTTTTGACTGGCCTCTAGTCACTGTAGTTAGCCCTCTGGAACAAAAAGCAGTTTTCTCTAAAGAAACACGGTGCTTCCATAGTATGGGTGGGAGCTCATCCTGTCAGGCTCTAGAGCTAAAGGGAAACTTGACGTGAGTACTTGCCTCACGCTAAGGCCTGAAAAGCCCTGCTGAAGCGAAAGCGTGTTGCAGTTTCCATTAGCTAGTATTCGCAGTTCTGCTTTACTTTAACGTTTCTCCGCTTTTCCAGACACTTAGGACCCTCGTGTGGGCACCCCACTGCCTACAAATACAGTGAGTACCAGCAGGTTCCACTGCCCTTCTAAGAAACTTCCAGGCCGTAAGTCTTTCCAAGTCACTCTGCATTCAGAGAGCAGGGCAATACACTGCACCCTTCCTTGGGAAAGCTAGATGTCCTCAGCACACCAACAGCTCCAGGGATTCTGTTCTCTCACGTCCTACATGCCATGGAAGTCTGCCTCATTGTCCTCATTTGAGCTGCACTTAGCAACACAATCTGATTCGCCTTTCTTCTAGGAACTCACACTCAAGGACCCCATACCTACAGGAGAAAGGAGGCTTGCGTTCCTACTGCAACCAAAGCACAGTTGTTCCTGTTACACTGCAGTATTTTGAATAGGCTAAGGACCGATAGCCTACTTAGAGTGTTCCAAGGATGAGTGAGTTCGCTACATGCAGAACACTTTGGGAAGAAAAGTTGATTCAGGCAAGGGAACAGGGTGTAGCTAGAGTCTCTTTTGACTTGTTGGAAATCAGATGGGTTTAGACTTCGTGTTCACCGCAAAAGATGACCTGATGGCACAAGCCTTGTTTCCCATATTAAAAGCTCTATTCAGGTTGCCCTGAAGCTACCTAAATACGTCTATTTCTGACTGGCCTCTAGTCACTGTAGTTACACTCAGGACGAAAAGATTTCTCTAACGAAGCACGATGCTTCCATAGCATGGGTGGTAGCTCATCCCGTCAGGCTCTAGAGCTAAAGGGAAACTTGACGTCAGTACTTGCCTCACGCTAAGGCCTGAAGAGCCCTGCTGAAGCGAAAGCGTGTTGCAGTTTACATTAGCTCGTATTCGCAGTTCTGCTTTACTTTAACGTTTCTACGGTTTTCCAGACTCTTTGGACCCTCGTGTGGGCACCCCATTGCCTACCAATACAGTGAGTACCAGCAGGCCGTACTGCCCTTCTAAGAAACATCCAGGCCGTAAGCCTTTCCAAGTCACTCTATGTGTTCAGAGAGTAGGGCAATACACTGCACCCTTCCTTGGGAAAGCTAGATGTCCTCAGCACACCAACAGCTCCAGGGATTCTGTTCTCTCACGTCCTACATGCCATGGAGTCTGCCTCATTGTCCGATTTTGAGCTGCTCTTAGAAACACAATCTGCTTCGCCTTTCTTCCAGGAACTCACACCCAAGGACCCCATACCTACAGTAGAAAGGAGGCTTGCATCCTACTGCAACGAAACCACAGTTTTCCTGTTACACTGCAGGATTATAGAATAGGCTTTAGCCTATTCTAGCCCGATAGCCTACATAGAGCATTTCAAATTTGAGGGAGTTCGCTACATGGAGAACACTTTGTGAAGAAAAGTTGATTCAGGCAAGGGACCAGGGTAGAGCTAGAGTCTCTTTTGACTTGTTAGAAATCAGAAGACTTCAGGCTGATTGTTCACCTGCAAAGAAGACCTGATGGCACAAGCCTTGCTTTCCCATATTAAAAGCTCTTAGTCATGCTGCCCTGAAGCTACCTAAATAACTCTCTTTTTGACTGGCCTCTAGTCACTGTAGTTAGCCCTCTGGAACAAAAAGGAGTTTTCTCTAAAGAAACACGGTGCTTCCATAGTATGGGTGGGAGCTCATCCTGTCAGGCTCTAGAGCTAAAGGGAAACTTGACGTGAGTACTTGCCTCACGCTAAGGCCTGAAAAGCCCTGCTGAAGCGAAAGCGTGTTGCAGTTTCCATTAGCTAGTATTCGCAGTTCTGCTTTACTTTAACGTTTCTCCGCTTTTCCAGACACTTAGGACCCTCGTGTGGGCACCCCACTGCCTACAAATACAGTGAGTACCAGCAGGTTCCACTGCCCTTCTAAGAAACTTCCAGGCCGTAAGTCTTTCCAAGTCACTCTGCATTCAGAGAGCAGGGCAATACACTGCACCCTTCCTTGGGAACGCTAGATGTCCTCAGCACACCAACAGCTCCAGGGATTCTGTTCTCTCACGTCCTACATGCCATGGAAGTCTGCCTCATTGTCCTCATTTGAGCTGCACTTAGCAACACAATCTGCTTCACCTCTGTTCTAGGAACTCACACCCAAGGACCCCATACCTACAGTAGAAACGAGGCTTGCATTCCTACTGCAACGAAACCACTGTTTCCTGTTACACTGCAGGATTTTGAATAGGCTAAGGACCGATAGCCTACTCAAAGGGTTCCAAGGATGAGTGAGTTCGCTACATGCAGAACACTTTGGGAAGTAATGTTGATTCAGGCAAGGGAACAGGGTGTAGCTAGAGTCTCTTTTGACTTGTTGGAAATCAGAAGGGTTTAGACTTCGTGTTCACCGCAAAAGATGACCTGATGGCACAAGCCTTGTTTCCCATATTAAAAGCTCTATTCAGGCTGCCCTGAAGCTACCTAAATACGTCTATTTCTGACTGGCCTCTAGTCACTGTAGTTACACTCTGGACGAAAAGGTTTCTCTAACGAAGCACGATGCTTCCATAGCATGGGTGGTAGCTCATCCCGTCAGGCTCTAGAGCTAAAGGGAAACTTGACGTCAGTACTTGCCTCACGCTAAGGCCTGAAGAGCCCTGCTGAAGCGAAAGCGTGTTGCAGTTTACATTAGCTCGTATTCGCAGTTCTGCTTTACTTTAACGTTTCTACGGTTTTCCAGACTCTTTGGACCCTCGTGTGGGCACCCCATTGCCTACCAATACAGTGAGTACCAGCAGGCCGTACTGCCCTTCTAAGAAACATCCAGGCCGTAAGCCTTTCCAAGTCCCTCTATGTGTTCAGAGAGTAGGGCAATACACTGCACCCTTCCTTGGGAAAGCTAGATGTCCTCAGCACACCAACAGCTCCAGGGATTCTGTTCTCTCACGTCCTACATGCCATGGAGTCTGCCTCATTGTCCGATTTTGAGCTGCTCTTAGAAACACAATCTGCTTCGCCTTTCTTCCAGGAACTCACACCCAAGGACCCCATACCTACAGTAGAAAGGAGGCTTGCATCCTACTGCAACGAAACCACAGTTTTCCTGTTACACTGCAGGATTTTAGAATAGGCTTTAGCCTATTCTAGCCCGATAGCCTACATAGAGCATTTCAAATTTGAGGGAGTTCGCTATATGTAGAACACTTTGTGAAGAAAAGTTGATTCAGGCAAGGGACCAGGGTAGAGCTAGAGTCTCTTTTGACTTGTTAGAAATCAGAAGACTTCAGGCTGATTGTTCACCTGCAAAGAAGACCTGATGGCACAAGCCTTGCTTTCCCATATTAAAAGCTCTTAGTCATGCTGCCCTGAAGCTACCTAAATAACTCTCTTTTTGACTGGCCTCTAGTCACTGTAGTTAGCCCTCTGGAACAAAAAGCAGTTTTCTCTAAAGAAACACGGTGCTTCCATAGTATGGGTGGGAGCTCATCCTGTCAGGCTCTAGAGCTAAAGGGAAACTTGACGTGAGTACTTGCCTCACGCTAAGGCCTGAAAAGCCCTGCTGAAGCGAAAGCGTGTTGCAGTTTCCATTAGCTAGTATTCGCAGTTCTGCTTTACTTTAACGTTTCTCCGCTTTTCCAGACACTTAGGACCCTCGTGTGGGCACCCCACTGCCTACAAATACAGTGAGTACCAGCAGGTTCCACTGCCCTTCTAAGAAACTTCCAGGCCGTAATTCTTTCCAAGTCACTCTGCATTCAGAGAGCAGGGCAATACACTGCACCCTTCCTTGGGAAAGCTAGATGTCCTCAGCACACCAACAGCTCCAGGGATTCTGTTCTCTCACGTCCTACATGCCATGGAAGTCTGCCTCATTGTCCTCATTTGAGCTGCACTTAGCAACACAATCTGATTCGCCTTTCTTCTAGGAACTCACACTCAAGGACCCCATACCTACAGGAGAAAGGAGGCTTGCGTTCCTACTGCAACCAAAGCACAGTTGTTCCTGTTACACTGCAGTATTTTGAATAGGCTAAGGACCGATAGCCTACTTAGAGTGTTCCAAGGATGAGTGAGTTCGCTACATGCAGAACACTTTGGGAAGAAAAGTTGATTCAGGCAAGGGAACAGGGTGTAGCTAGAGTCTCTTTTGACTTGTTGGAAATCAGATGGGTTTAGACTTCGTGTTCACCGCAAAAGATGACCTGATGGCACAAGCCTTGTTTCCCATATTAAAAGCTCTATTCAGGTTGCCCTGAAGCTACCTAAATACGTCTATTTCTGACTGGCCTCTAGTCACTGTAGTTACACTCAGGACGAAAAGATTTCTCTAACGAAGCACGATGCTTCCATAGCATGGGTTGTAGCTCATCCCGTCAGGCTCTAGAGCTAAAGGGAAACTTGACGTCAGTACTTGCCTCACGCTAAGGCCTGAAGAGCCCTGCTGAAGCTAAAGCGTGTTGCAGTTTACATTAGCTCGTATTCGCAGTTCTGCTTTACTTTAACGTTTCTACGGTTTTCCAGACTCTTTGGACCCTCGTGTGGGCACCCCATTGCCTACCAATACAGTGAGTACCAGCAGGCCGTACTGCCCTTCTAAGAAACATCCAGGCCGTAAGCCTTTCCAAGTCACTCTATGTGTTCAGAGAGTAGGGCAATACACTGCACCCTTCCTTGGGAAAGCTAGATGTCCTCAGCACACCAACAGCTCCAGGGATTCTGTTCTCTCACGTCCTACATGCCATGGAGTCTGCCTCATTGTCCGATTTTGAGCTGCTCTTAGAAACACAATCTGCTTCGCCTTTCTTCCAGGAACTCACACCCAAGGACCCCATACCTACAGTAGAAAGGAGGCTTGCATCCTACTGCAACGAAACCACAGTTTTCCTGTTACACTGCAGGATTATAGAATAGGCTTTAGCCTATTCTAGCCCGATAGCCTACATAGAGCATTTCAAATTTGAGGGAGTTCGCTACATGGAGAACACTTTGTGAAGAAAAGTTGATTCAGGCAAGGGACCAGGGTAGAGCTAGAGTCTCTTTTGACTTGTTAGAAATCAGAAGACTTCAGGCTGATTGTTCACCTGCAAAGAAGACCTGATGGCACAAGCCTTGCTTTCCCATATTAAAAGCTCTTAGTCATGCTGCCCTGAAGCTACCTAAATAACTCTCTTTTTGACTGGCCTCTAGTCACTGTAGTTAGCCCTCTGGAACAAAAAGGAGTTTTCTCTAAAGAAACACGGTGCTTCCATAGTATGGGTGGGAGCTCATCCTGTCAGGCTCTAGAGCTAAAGGGAAACTTGACGTGAGTACTTGCCTCACGCTAAGGCCTGAAAAGCCCTGCTGAAGCGAAAGCGTGTTGCAGTTTCCATTAGCTAGTATTCGCAGTTCTGCTTTACTTTAACGTTTCTCCGCTTTTCCAGACACTTAGGACCCTCGTGTGGGCACCCCACTGCCTACAAATACAGTGAGTACCAGCAGGTTCCACTGCCCTTCTAAGAAACTTCCAGGCCGTAAGTCTTTCCAAGTCACTCTGCATTCAGAGAGCAGGGCAATACACTGCACCCTTCCTTGGGAACGCTAGATGTCCTCAGCACACCAACAGCTCCAGGGATTCTGTTCTCTCACGTCCTACATGCCATGGAAGTCTGCCTCATTGTCCTCATTTGAGCTGCACTTAGCAACACAATCTGCTTCACCTCTGTTCTAGGAACTCACACCCAAGGACCCCATACCTACAGTAGAAACGAGGCTTGCATTCCTACTGCAACGAAACCACTGTTTCCTGTTACACTGCAGGATTTTGAATAGGCTAAGGACCGATAGCCTACTCAAAGTGTTCCAAGGATGAGTGAGTTCGCTACATGCAGAACACTTTGGGAAGTAATGTTGATTCAGGCAAGGGAACAGGGTGTAGCTAGAGTCTCTTTTGACTTGTTGGAAATCAGAAGGGTTTAGACTTCGTGTTCACCGCAAAAGATGACCTGATGGCACAAGCCTTGTTTCCCATATTAAAAGCTCTATTCAGGCTGCCCTGAAGCTACCTAAATACGTCTATTTCTGACTGGCCTCTAGTCACTGTAGTTACACTCTGGACGAAAAGGTTTCTCTAACGAAGCACGATGCTTCCATAGCATGGGTGGTAGCTCATCCCGTCAGGCTCTAGAGCTAAAGGGAAACTTGACGTCAGTACTTGCCTCACGCTAAGGCCTGAAGAGCCCTGCTGAAGCGAAAGCGTGTTGCAGTTTACATTAGCTCGTATTCGCAGTTCTGCTTTACTTTAACGTTTCTACGGTTTTCCAGACTCTTTGGACCCTCGTGTGGGCACCCCATTGCCTACCAATACAGTGAGTACCAGCAGGCCGTACTGCCCTTCTAAGAAACATCCAGGCCGTAAGCCTTTCCAAGTCCCTCTATGTGTTCAGAGAGTAGGGCAATACACTGCACCCTTCCTTGGGAAAGCTAGATGTCCTCAGCACACCAACAGCTCCAGGGATTCTGTTCTCTCACGTCCTACATGCCATGGAGTCTGCCTCATTGTCCGATTTTGAGCTGCTCTTAGAAACACAATCTGCTTCGCCTTTCTTCCAGGAACTCACACCCAAGGACCCCATACCTACAGTAGAAAGGAGGCTTGCATCCTACTGCAACGAAACCACAGTTTTCCTGTTACACTGCAGGATTTTAGAATAGGCTTTAGCCTATTCTAGCCCGATAGCCTACATAGAGCATTTCAAATTTGAGGGAGTTCGCTATATGTAGAACACTTTGTGAAGAAAAGTTGATTCAGGCAAGGGACCAGGGTAGAGCTAGAGTCTCTTTTGACTTGTTAGAAATCAGAAGACTTCAGGCTGATTGTTCACCTGCAAAGAAGACCTGATGGCACAAGCCTTGCTTTCCCATATTAAAAGCTCTTAGTCATGCTGCCCTGAAGCTACCTAAATAACTCTCTTTTTGACTGGCCTCTAGTCACTGTAGTTAGCCCTCTGGAACAAAAAGCAGTTTTCTCTAAAGAAACACGGTGCTTCCATAGTATGGGTGGGAGCTCATCCTGTCAGGCTCTAGAGCTAAAGGGAAACTTGACGTGAGTACCTGCCTCACGCTAAGGCCTGAAAAGCCCTGCTGAAGCGAAAGCGTGTTGCAGTTTCCATTAGCTAGTATTCGCAGTTCTGCTTTACTTTAACGTTTCTCCGCTTTTCCAGACACTTAGGACCCTCGTGTGGGCACCCCACTGCCTACAAATACGGTGAGTACCAGCAGGTTCCACTGCCCTTCTAAGAAACTTCCAGGCCGTAAGTCTTTCCAAGTCACTCTGCATTCAGAGAGCAGGGCAATACACTGCACCCTTCCTTGGGAAAGCTAGATGTCCTCAGCACACCAACAGCTCCAGGGATTCTGTTCTCTCACGTCCTACATGCCATGGAAGTCTGCCTCATTGTCCTCATTTGAGCTGCACTTAGCAACACAATCTGATTCGCCTTTCTTCTAGGAACTCACACTCAAGGACCCCATACCTACAGGAGAAAGGAGGCTTGCATTCCTTCTGCAACCAAAGCACAGTTGTTCCTGTTACCCTGCAGGATTTTAGAATAGCCTAAGGACCGATAGCCTACATAGAGCATTTCAAATTTGAGGCAGTTCGCTACATGGAGAACACTTTGTGAAGAAAAGTTGATTCAGGCAAGGGACAAGGGTAGAGCTAGAGTCTCTTTTGACTTGTTAGAAATCAGAAGGCTTCAGGCTGATGGTTCACCGGCAAAGAAACCTGATGGCACGAGCCTTGCTTTCCCTTCTTAAAAGCTCTTAGTCATGCTGCCCTGAAGCTACCTAAATAACTCTCTTTTTGACTGGCCTCTAGTCACTGTAGTTAGCCCTCTGGAACAAAAAGCAGTTTTCTCTAAGGAAACACGGTGCTTCCATAGTATGGGTGGGAGCTCATCTTATCAGGCTCTAGAGCTAAAGGGAAACTTGACGTGAGTACTTGCCTCACGCTAAGGCCTGAGGAGCCCTGCTGAAGCGAAAGCGTGTTGCAGTTTGCATCAGCTCGTATTCGAAGTTCTGCTTTACTTTAACGTTTCTACACATTTCCAGACACTTAGGAACCTCGTGTGGGCACCCCGTTGCCTACAAATACAGTGAGTAGCAGCAGGCTCCACTGCCCTTCAAAGAAACATCCAGGCCCTAAGCCTTTCCAAGTCACTCTATGTATTCAGAGACTAGGGCAATACACTGCACCCTTCCTTGGGAACGCTAGATGTCCTCAGCACACCAGCAGCTCCAGGGATTCTGTTCTCTCACGTCCTACATGCCATGGAAGTCTGCCTCATTGTCCTCATTTGAGCTGCACTTAGCAACACAATCTGCTTCACCTCTGTTCTAGGAACTCACACCCAAGGACCCCATACCTACAGTAGAAACGAGGCTTGCATTCCTACTGCAACGAAACCACTGTTTCCTGTTACACTGCAGGATTTTGAATAGGCTAAGGACCGATAGCCTACTCAAAGTGTTCCAAGGATGAGTGAGTTCGCTACATGCAGAACACTTTGGGAAGTAATGTTGATTCAGGCAAGGGAACAGGGTGTAGCTAGAGTCTCTTTTGACTTGTTGGAAATCAGAAGGGTTTAGACTTCGTGTTCACCGCAAAAGATGACCTGATGGCACAAGCCTTGTTTCCCATATTAAAAGCTCTATTCAGGCTGCCCTGAAGCTACCTAAATACGTCTATTTCTGACTGGCCTCTAGTCACTGTAGTTACACTCTGGACGAAAAGGTTTCTCTAACGAAGCACGATGCTTCCATAGCATGGGTGGTAGCTCATCCCGTCAGGCTCTAGAGCTAAAGGGAAACTTGACGTCAGTACTTGCCTCACGCTAAGGCCTGAAGAGCCCTGCTGAAGCGAAAGCGTGTTGCAGTTTACATTAGCTCGTATTCGCAGTTCTGCTTTACTTTAACGTTTCTACGGTTTTCCAGACTCTTTGGACCCTCGTGTGGGCACCCCATTGCCTACCAATACAGTGAGTACCAGCAGGCCGTACTGCCCTTCTAAGAAACATCCAGGCCGTAAGCCTTTCCAAGTCCCTCTATGTGTTCAGAGAGTAGGGCAATACACTGCACCCTTCCTTGGGAAAGCTAGATGTCCTCAGCACACCAACAGCTCCAGGGATTCTGTTCTCTCACGTCCTACATGCCATGGAGTCTGCCTCATTGTCCGATTTTGAGCTGCTCTTAGAAACACAATCTGCTTCGCCTTTCTTCCAGGAACTCACACCCAAGGACCCCATACCTACAGTAGAAAGGAGGCTTGCATCCTACTGCAACGAAACCACAGTTTTCCTGTTACACTGCAGGATTTTAGAATAGGCTTTAGCCTATTCTAGCCCGATAGCCTACATAGAGCATTTCAAATTTGAGGGAGTTCGCTACATGGAGAACACTTTGTGAAGAAAAGTTGATTCAGGCAAGGGACCAGGGTAGAGCTAGAGTCTCTTTTGACTTGTTAGAAATCAGAAGACTTCAGGCTGATTGTTCACCTGCAAAGAAGACCTGATGGCACAAGCCTTGCTTTCCCATATTAAAAGCTCTTAGTCATGCTGCCCTGAAGCTACCTAAATAACTCTCTTTTTGACTGGCCTCTAGTCACTGTAGTTAGCCCTCTGGAACAAAAAGCAGTTTTCTCTAAAGAAACACGGTGCTTCCATAGTATGGGTGGGAGTTCATCCTGTCAGGCTCTAGAGCTAAAGGGAAACTTGACGTGAGTACTTGCCTCACGCTAAGGCCTGAGGAGTCCTGCTGAAGCGAAAGCGTGTTGCAGTTTGCATCTGCTCGTATTCGAAGTTCTGCTTTACTTTAACGTTTCTCCGCTTTTCCAGACACTTAGGACCCTCGTGTGGGCACCCCACTGCCTACAAATACAGTGAGTACCAGCAGGTTCCACTGCCCTTCTAAGAAACTTCCAGGCCGTAAGCCTTTCCAAGTCACTCTATGTATTCAGAGACTAGGGCAATACACTGCACCCTTCCTTGGGAAAGCTAGATGTCCTCAGCACACCAACAGCTCCAGGGATTCTGTTCTCTCACGTCCTACATGCCATGGAAGTCTGCCTCATTGTCCTCATTTGAGCTGCACTTAGCAACACAATCTGCTTCACCTCTGTTCTAGGAACTCACACCCAAGGACCCCATACCTACAGTAGAAACGAGGCTTGCATTCCTACTGCAACGAAACCACTGTTTCCTGTTACACTGCAGGATTTTGAATAGGCTAAGGACCGATAGCCTACTTAGAGTGTTCCAAGGATGAGTGAGTTCGCTACATGCAGAACACTTTGGGAAGAAAAGTTGATTCAGGCAAGGGAACAGGGTGTAGCTAGAGTCTCTTTTGACTTGTTGGAAATCATATGGGTTTAGACTTCGTGTTCACCGCAAAAGATGACCTGATGGCACAAGCCTTGTTTCCCATATTAAAAGCTCTATTCATGCTGCCCTGAAGCTACCTAAATACGTCTATTTCTGACTGGCCTCTAGTCACTGTAGTTACACTCTGGACGAAAAGGTTTCTCTAACGAAGCACGATGCTTCCATAGCATGGGTGGTAGCTCATCCCGTCAGGCTCTAGAGCTAAAGGGAAACTTGACGTGAGTACTTGCCTCACGCTAAGGCCTGAAAAGCCCTGCTGAAGCGAAAGCGTGTTGCAGTTTACATTAGCTCGTATTCACAGTTCTGCTTTACTTTAACGTTTCTACGGTTTTCCAGACTCTTTGGACCCTCGTGTGGGCACCCCATTGCCTACCAATACAGTGAGTACCAGCAGGCCGTACTGCCCTTCTAAGAAACATCCAGGCCGTAAGCCTTTCCAAGTCCCTCTATGTGTTCAGAGAGTAGGGCAATACACTGCAACCTTCCTTGGGAAAGCTAGATGTCCTCATCACACCAACAGCTCCAGGGATTCTGTTCTCTCACGTCCTACATGCCATGGAGTCTGCCTCATTGTCCGATTTTGAGCTGCTCTTAGAAACACAATCTGCTTCGCCTTTCTTCCAGGAACTCACACCCAAGGACCCCATACCTACAGTAGAAAGGAGGCTTGCATCCTACTGCAACGAAACCACAGTTTTCCTGTTACACTGCAGGATTTTAGAATAGGCTTTAGCCTATTCTAGCCCGATAGCCTACATAGAGCATTTCAAATTTGAGGGAGTTCGCTACATGGAGAACACTTTGTGAAGAAAAGTTGATTCAGGCAAGGGACCAGGGTAGAGCTAGAGTCTCTTTTGACTTGTTAGAAATCAGAAGACTTCAGGCTGATTGTTCACCTGCAAAGAAGACCTGATGGCACAAGCCTTGCTTTCCCATATTAAAAGCTCTTAGTCATGCTGCCCTGAAGCTACCTAAATAACTCTCTTTTTGACTGGCCTCTAGGCACTGTAGTTAGCCCTCTGGAACAAAAAGCAGTTTTCTCTAAAGAAACACGGTGCTTCCATAGTATGGGTGGGAGCTCATCCTGTCAGGCTCTAGAGCTAAAGGGAAACTTGACGTGAGTACTTGCCTCTCGCTAAGGCCTGAAAAGCCCTGCTGAAGCGAAAGCGTGTTGCAGTTTCCATTAGCTAGTATTCGCAGTTCTGCTTTACTTTAACGTTTCTCCGCTTTTCCAGACACTTAGGACCCTCGTGTGGGCACCCCACTGCCTACAAATACAGTGAGTACCAGCAGGTTCCACTGCCCTTCTAAGAAACTTCCAGGCCGTAAGTCTTTCCAAGTCACTCTGCATTCAGAGAGCAGGGCAATACACTGCACCCTTCCTTGGGAACGCTAGATGTCCTCAGCACACCAACAGCTCCAGGGATTCTGTTCTCTCACGTCCTACATGCCATGGAAGTCTGCCTCATTGTCCTCATTTGAGCTGCACTTAGCAACACAATCTGCTTCACCTCTGTTCTAGGAACTCACACCCAAGGACCCCATACCTACAGTAGAAACGAGGCTTGCATTCCTACTGCAACGAAACCACTGTTTCCTGTTACACTGCAGGATTTTGAATAGGCTAAGGACCGATAGCCTACTCAAAGTGTTCCAAGGATGAGTGAGTTCGCTACATGCAGAACACTTTGGGAAGTAATGTTGATTCAGGCAAGGGAACAGGGTGTAGCTAGAGTCTCTTTTGACTTGTTGGAAATCAGAAGGGTTTAGACTTCGTGTTCACCGCAAAAGATGACCTGATGGCACAAGCCTTGTTTCCCATATTAAAAGCTCTATTCAGGCTGCCCTGAAGCTACCTAAATACGTCTATTTCTGACTGGCCTCTAGTCACTGTAGTTACACTCTGGACGAAAAGGTTTCTCTAACGAAGCACGATGCTTCCATAGCATGGGTGGTAGCTCATCCCGTCAGGCTCTAGAGCTAAAGGGAAACTTGACGTCAGTACTTGCCTCACGCTAAGGCCTGAAGAGCCCTGCTGAAGCGAAAGCGTGTTGCAGTTTACATTAGCTCGTATTCGCGGTTCTGCTTTACTTTAACGTTTCTACGGTTTTCCAGACTCTTTGGACCCTCGTGTGGGCACCCCATTGCCTACCAATACAGTGAGTACCAGCAGGCCGTACTGCCCTTCTAAGAAACATCCAGGCCGTAAGCCTTTCCAAGTCCCTCTATGTGTTCAGAGAGTAGGGCAATACACTGCACCCTTCCTTGGGAAAGCTAGATGTCCTCAGCACACCAACAGCTCCAGGGATTCTGTTCTCTCACGTCCTACATGCCATGGAGTCTGCCTCATTGTCCGATTTTGAGCTGCTCTTAGAAACACAATCTGCTTCGCCTTTCTTCCAGGAACTCACACCCAAGGACCCCATACCTACAGTAGAAAGGAGGCTTGCATCCTACTGCAACGAAACCACAGTTTTCCTGTTACACTGCAGGATTTTAGAATAGGCTTTAGCCTATTCTAGCCCAATAGCCTACATAGAGCATTTCAAATTTGAGGGAGTTCGCTACATGGAGAACACTTTGTGAAGAAAAGTTGATTCAGGCAAGGGACCAGGGTAGAGCTAGAGTCTCTTTTGACTTGTTAGAAATCAGAAGACTTCAGGCTGATTGTTCACCTGCAAAGAAGACCTGATGGCACAAGCCTTGCTTTCCCATATTAAAAGCTCTTAGTCATGCTGCCCTGAAGCTACCTAAATAACTCTCTTTTTGACTGGCCTCTAGTCACTGTAGTTAGCCCTCTGGAACAAAAAGCAGTTTTCTCTAAAGAAACACGGTGCTTCCATAGTATGGGTGGGAGCTCATCCTGTCAGGCTCTAGAGCTAAAGGGAAACTTGACGTGAGTACTTGCCTCACGCTAAGGCCTGAAAAGCCCTGCTGAAGCGAAAGCGTGTTGCAGTTTCCATTAGCTAGTATTCGCAGTTCTGCTTTACTTTAACGTTTCTCCGCTTTTCCAGACACTTAGGACCCTCGTGTGGGCACCCCACTGCCTACAAATACAGTGAGTACCAGCAGGTTCCACTGCCCTTCTAAGAAACTTCCAGGCCGTAAGTCTTTCCAAGTCACTCTGCATTCAGAGAGCAGGGCAATACACTGCACCCTTCCTTGGGAACGCTAGATGTCCTCAGCACACCAACAGCTCCAGGGATTCTGTTCTCTCACGTCCTACATGCCATGGAAGTCTGCCTCATTGTCCTCATTTGAGCTGCACTTAGCAACACAATCTGATTCGCCTTTCTTCTAGGAACTCACACTCAAGGACCCCATACCTACAGGAGAAAGGAGGCTTGCGTTCCTACTGCAACCAAAGCACAGTTGTTCCTGTTACACTGCAGTATTTTGAATAGGCTAAGGACCGATAGCTTACTTAGAGTGTTCCAAGGATGAGTGAGTTCGCTACATGCAGAACACTTTGGGAAGAAAAGTTGATTCAGGCAAGGGAACAGGGTGTAGCTAGAGTCTCTTTTGACTTGTTGGAAATCAGATGGGTTTAGACTTCGTGTTCACCGCAAAAGATGACCTGATGGCACAAGCCTTCTTTCCCCTATTAAAAGCTCTATTCAGGTTGCCCTGAAGCTACCTAAATACGTCTATTTCTGACTGGCCTCTAGTCACTGTAGTTACACTCAGGACGGAAAGATTTCTCTAACGAAGCACGATGCTTCCATAGCATGGGTGGTAGCTCATCCCGTCAGGCTCTAGAGCTAAAGGGAAACTTGACGTCAGTACTTGCCTCACGCTAAGGCCTGAAGAGCCCTGCTGAAGCGAAAGCGTGTTGCAGTTTACATTAGCTCGTATTCGCAGTTCTGCTTTACTTTAACGTTTCTACGGTTTTCCAGACTCTTTGGACCCTCGTGTGGGCACCCCATTGCCTACCAATACAGTGAGTACCAGCAGGCCGTACTGCCCTTCTAAGAAACATCCAGGCCGTAAGCCTTTCCAAGTCCCTCTATGTGTTCAGAGAGTAGGGCAATACACTGCACCCTTCCTTGGGAAAGCTAGATGTCCTCAGCACACCAACAGCTCCAGGGATTCTGTTCTCTCACGTCCTACATGCCATGGAGTCTGCCTCATTGTCCTCATTTGAGCTGCACTTAGCAACACAATCTGCTTCACCTCTGTTCTAGGAACTCACACCCAAGGACCCCATACCTACAGTAGAAAGGAGGCTTGCATCCTACTGCAACGAAACCACAGTTTTCCTGTTACACTGCAGGATTTTAGAATAGGCTTTAGCCTATTCTAGCCCGATAGCCTACATAGAGCATTTCAAATTTGAGGGAGTTCGCTACATGGAGAACACTTTGTGAAGAAAAGTTGATTCAGGCAATGGACCAGGGTAGAGCTAGAGTCTCTTTTGACTTGTTAGAAATCAGAAGACTTCAGGCTGATTGTTCACCTGCAAAGAAGACCTGATGGCACAAGCCTTGCTTTCCCATATTAAAAGCTCTTAGTCATGCTGCCCTGAAGCTACCTAAATAACTCTCTTTTTGACTGGCCTCTAGTCACTGTAGTTAGCCCTCTGGAACAAAAAGCAGTTTTCTCTAAGGAAACACGGTGCTTCCATAGTATGGGTGGGAGTTCATCTTATCAGGCTCTAGAGCTAAAGGGAAACTTGACGTGAGTACTTGCCTCACGCTAAGGCCTGAGGAGTCCTGCTGAAGCGAAAGCGTGTTGCAGTTTGCATCTGCTCGTATTCGAAGTTCTGCTTTACTTTAACGTTTCTACACATTTCCAGACACTTAGGAACCTCGTGTGGGCACCCCATTGCCTACAAATACAGTGAGTAGCAGCAGGCTCCAATGCCCTTCAAAGAAACATCCAGGCCGTAAGCCTTTCCAAGTCACTCTATGTATTCAGAGACTAGGGCAATACACTGCACCCTTCCTTGGGAACGCTAGATGTCCTCAGCACACCAACAGCTCCAGGGATTCTGTTCTCTCACGTCCTACATGCCATGGAAGTCTGCCTCATTGTCCTCATTTGAGCTGCACTTAGCAACACAATCTGCTTCACCTCTGTTCTAGGAACTCACACCCAAGGACCCCATACCTACAGTAGAAACGAGGCTTGCATTCCTACTGCAACGAAACCACTGTTTCCTGTTACACTGCAGGATTTTGAATAGGCGAAGGACCGATAGCCTACTTAGAGTGTTCCAAGGATGAGTGAGTTTGCTACATGCAGAACACTTTGGGAAGAAAAGTTGATTCAGGCAAGGGAACAGGGTGTAGCTAGAGTCTCTTTTGACTTGTTGGAAATCAGAAGGGTTTAGACTTCGTGTTCACCGCAAAAGATGACCTGATGGCACAAGCCTTGTTTCCCATATTAAAAGCTCTATTCATGCTGCCCTGAAGCTACCTAAATACGTCTATTTCTGACTGGCCTCTAGTCACTGTAGTTACACTCTGGACGAAAAGGTTTCTCTAACGAAGCACGATGCTTCCATAGCATGGGTGGTAGCTCATCCCGTCAGGCTCTAGAGCTAAAGGGAAACTTGACGTCAGTACTTGCCTCACGCTAAGGCCTGAAGAGCCCTGCTGAAGCGAAAGCGTGTTGCAGTTTACATTAGCTCCTATTCGCAGTTCTGCTTTACTTTAACGTTTCTACGGTTTTCCAGACTCTTTGGACCCTCGTGTGGGCACCCCATTGCCTACCAATACAGTGAGTACCAGCAGGCCGTACTGCCCTTCTAAGAAACATCCAGGCCGTAAGCCTTTCCAAGTCACTCTATGTGTTCAGAGAGTAGGGCAATACACTGCACCCTTCCTTGGGAAAGCTAGATGTCCTCAGCACACCAACAGCTCCAGGGATTCTGTTCTCTCACGTCCTACATGCCATGGAGTCTGCCTCATTGTCCGATTTTGAGCTGCTCTTAGAAACACAATCTGCTTCGCCTTTCTTCCAGGAACTCACACCCAAGGACCCCATACCTACAGTAGAAAGGAGGCTTGCATCCTACTGCAACGAAACCACAGTTTTCCTGTTACACTGCAGGATTTTAGAATAGGCTTTAGCCTATTCTAGCCCGATAGCCTACATAGAGCATTTCAAATTTGAGGGAGTTCGCTACATGGAGAACACTTTGTGAAGAAAAGTTGATTCAGGCAAGGGACCAGGGTAGAGCTAGAGTCTCTTTTGACTTGTTAGAAATCAGAAGACTTCAGGCTGATTGTTCACCTGCAAAGAAGACCTGATGGCACAAGCCTTGCTTTCCCATATTAAAAGCTCTTAGTCATGCTGCCCTGAAGCTACCTAAATAACTCTCTTTTTGACTGGCCTCTAGTCACTGTAGTTAGCCCTCTGGAACAAAAAGCAGTTTTCTCTAAGGAAACACGGTGCTTCCATAGTATGGGTGGGAGTTCATCTTATCAGGCTCTAGAGCTAAAGGGAAACTTGACGTGAGTACTTGCCTCACGCTAAGGCCTGAAAAGCCCTGCTGAAGCGAAAGCGTGTTGCAGTTTCCATTAGCTAGTATTCGCAGTTCTGCTTTACTTTAACGTTTCTACACATTTCCAGACACTTAGGAACCTCGTGTGGGCACCCCATTGCCTACAAATACAGTGAGTAGCAGCAGGCTCCACTGCCCTTCAAAGAAACATCCAGGCCGTAAGCCTTTCCAAGTCACTCTATGTATTCAGAGACTAGGGCAATACACTGCACCCTTCCTTGGGAACGCTAGATGTCCTCAGCACACCAACAGCTCCAGGGATTCTGTTCTCTCACGTCCTACATGCCATGGAAGTCTGCCTCATTGTCCTCATTTGAGCTGCACTTAGCAACACAATCTGCTTCACCTCTGTTCTAGGAACTCACACCCAAGGACCCCATACCTACAGTAGAAACGAGGCTTGCATTCCTACTGCAACGAAACCACTGTTTCCTGTTACACTGCAGGATTTTGAATAGGCTAAGGACCGATAGCCTACTTAGAGTGTTCCAAGGATGAGTGAGTTCGCTACATGCAGAACACTTTGGGAAGAAAAGTTGATTCAGGCAAGGGAACAGGGTGTAGCTAGAGTCTCTTTTGACTTGTTGGAAATCAGATGGGTTTAGACTTCGTGTTCACCGCAAAAGATGACCTGATGGCACAAGCCTTGTTTCCCATATTAAAAGCTCTATTCATGCTGCCCTGAAGCTACCTAAATATGTCTATTTCTGACTGGCCTCTAGTCACTGTAGTTACACTCTGGACGAAAAGGTTTCTCTAACGAAGCACGATGCTTCCATAGCATGGGTGGTAGCTCATCCCGTCAGGCTCTAGAGCTAAAGGGAAACTTGACGTCAGTACTTGCCTCACGCTAAGGCCTGAAGAGCCCTGCTGAAGCGAAAGCGTGTTGCAGTTTACATTAGCTCGTATTCGCAGTTCTGCTTTACTTTAACGTTTCTACGGTTTTCCAGACTCTTTGGACCCTCGTGTGGGCACCCCATTGCCTACCAATACAGTGAGTACCAGCAGGCCGTACTGCCCTTCTAAGAAACATCCAGGCCGTAAGCCTTTCCAAGTCCCTCTATGTGTTCAGAGAGTAGGGCAATACACTGCACCCTTCCTTGGGAAAGCTAGATGTCCTCAGCACACCAACAGCTCCAGGGATTCTGTTCTCTCACGTCCTACATGCCATGGAGTCTGCCTCATTGTCCGATTTTGAGCTGCTCTTAGAAACACAGTCTGCTTCGCCTTTCTTCCAGGAACTCACACCCAAGGACCCCATACCTACAGTAGAAAGGAGGCTTGCATCCTACTGCAACGAAACCACAGTTTTCCTGTTACACTGCAGGATTTTAGAATAGGCTTTAGCCTATTCTAGCCCGATAGCCTACATAGAGCATTTCAAATTTGAGGGAGTTCGCTACATGGAGAACACTTTGTGAAGAAAAGTTGATTCAGGCAAGGGACCAGGGTAGAGCTAGAGTCTCTTTTGACTTGTTAGAAATCAGAAGACTTCAGGCTGATTGTTCACCTGCAAAGAAGACCTGATGGCACAAGCCTTGCTTTCCCATATTAAAAGCTCTTAGTCATGCTGCCCTGAAGCTACCTAAATAACTCTCTTTTTGACTGGCCTCTAGTCACTGTAGTTAGCCCTCTGGAACAAAAAGCAGTTTTCTCTAAGGAAACACGGTGCTTCCATAGTATGGGTGGGAGTTCATCTTATCAGGCTCTAGAGCTAAAGGGAAACTTGACGTGAGTACTTGCCTCACGCTAAGGCCTGAGGAGTCCTGCTGAAGCGAAAGCGTGTTGCAGTTTGCATCTGCTCGTATTCGAAGTTCTGCTTTACTTTAACGTTTCTACACATTTCCAGACACTTAGGAACCTCGTGTGGGCACCCCATTGCCTACAAATACAGTGAGTAGCAGCAGGCTCCACTGCCCTTCAAAGAAACATCCAGGCCGTAAGCCTTTCCAAGTCACTCTATGTATTCAGAGACTAGGGCAATACACTGCACCCTTCCTTGGGAACGCTAGATGTCCTCAGCACACCAACAGCTCCAGGGATTCTGTTCTCTCACGTCCTACATGCCATGGAAGTCTGCCTCATTGTCCTCATTTGAGCTGCACTTAGCAACACAATCTGCTTCACCTCTGTTCTAGGAACTCACACCCAAGGACCCCATACCTACAGTAGAAACGAGGCTTGCATTCCTACTGCAACGAAACCACTGTTTCCTGTTACACTGCAGGATTTTGAATAGGCTAAGGACCGATAGCCTACTTAGAGTGTTCCAAGGATGAGTGAGTTTGCTACATGCAGAACACTTTGGGAAGAAAAGTTGATTCAGGCAAGGGAACAGGGTGTAGCTAGAGTCTCTTTTGACTTGTTGGAAATCAGATGGGTTTAGACTTCGTGTTCACCGCAAAAGATGACCTGATGGCACAAGCCTTGTTTCCCATATTAAAAGCTCTATTCATGCTGCCCTGAAGCTACCTAAATACGTCTATTTCTGACTGGCCTCTAGTCACTGTAGTTACACTCTGGACGAAAAGGTTTCTCTAACGAAGCACGATGCTTCCATAGCATGGGTGGTAGCTCATCCCGTCAGGCTCTAGAGCTAAAGGGAAACTTGACGTGAGTACTTGCCTCACGCTAAGGCCTGAAAAGCCCTGCTGAAGCGAAAGCGTGTTGCAGTTTCCATTAGCTAGTATTCGCAGTTCTGCTTTACTTTAACGTTTCTCCGCTTTTCCAGACACTTAGGACCCTCGTGTGGGCACCCCACTGCCTACAAATACAGTGAGTACCAGCAGGTTCCACTGCCCTTCTAAGAAACTTCCAGGCCGTAAGTCTTTCCAAGTCACTCTGCATTCAGAGAGCAGGGCAATACACTGCACCCTTCCTTGGGAAAGCTAGATGTCCTCAGCACACCAACAGCTCCAGGGATTCTGTTCTCTCACGTCCTACATGCCATGGAAGTCTGCCTCATTGTCCTCATTTGAGCTGCACTTAGCAACACAATCTGATTCGCCTTTCTTCTAGGAACTCACACTCAAGGACCCCATACCTACAGGAGAAAGGAGGCTTGCGTTCCTACTGCAACCAAAGCACAGTTGTTCCTGTTACACTGCAGTATTTTGAATAGGCTAAGGACCGATAGCCTACTTAGAGTGTTCCAAGGATGAGTGAGTTCGCTACATGCAGAACACTTTGGGAAGAAAAGTTGATTCAGGCAAGGGAACAGGGTGTAGCTAGAGTCTCTTTTGACTTGTTGGAAATCAGATGGGTTTAGACTTCGTGTTCACCGCAAAAGATGACCTGATGGCACAAGCCTTGTTTCCCATATTAAAAGCTCTATTCAGGTTGCCCTGAAGCTACCTAAATACGTCTATTTCTGACTGGCCTCTAGTCACTGTAGTTACACTCTGGACGAAAAGATTTCTCTAACGAAGCACGATGCTTCCATAGCATGGGTGGTAGCTCATCCCGTCAGGCTCTAGAGCTAAAGGGAAACTTGACGTCAGTACTTGCCTCACGCTAAGGCCTGAAGAGCCCTGCTGAAGCGAAAGCGTGTTGCAGTTTACATTAGCTCGTATTCGCAGTTCTGCTTTACTTTAACGTTTCTACGGTTTTCCAGACTCTTTGGACCCTCGTGTGGGCACCCCATTGCCTACCAATACAGTGAGTACCAGCAGGCCGTACTGCCCTTCTAAGAAACATCCAGGCCGTAAGCCTTTCCAAGTCACTCTATGTGTTCAGAGAGTAGGGCAATACACTGCACCCTTCCTTGGGAAAGCTAGATGTCCTCAGCACACCAACAGCTCCAGGGATTCTGTTCTCTCACGTCCTACATGCCATGGAGTCTGCCTCATTGTCCGATTTTGAGCTGCTCTTAGAAACACAATCTGCTTCGCCTTTCTTCCAGGAACTCACACCCAAGGACCCCATACCTACAGTAGAAAGGAGGCTTGCATCCTACTGCAACGAAACCACAGTTTTCCTGTTACACTGCAGGATTTTAGAATAGGCTTTAGCCTATTCTAGCCCGATAGCCTACATAGAGCATTTCAAATTTGAGGGAGTTCGCTACATGGAGAACACTTTGTGAAGAAAAGTTGATTCAGGCAAGGGACCAGGGTAGAGCTAGAGTCTCTTTTGACTTGTTAGAAATCAGAAGACTTCAGGCTGATTGTTCACCTGCAAAGAAGACCTGATGGCACAAGCCTTGCTTTCCCATATTAAAAGCTCTTAGTCATGCTGCCCTGAAGCTACCTAAATAACTCTCTTTTTGACTGGCCTCTAGTCACTGTAGTTAGCCCTCTGGAACAAAAAGCAGTTTTCTCTAAGGAAACACGGTGCTTCCATAGTATGGGTGGGAGTTCATCTTATCAGGCTCTAGAGCTAAAGGGAAACTTGACGTGAGTACTTGCCTCACGCTAAGGCCTGAGGAGTCCTGCTGAAGCGAAAGCGTGTTGCAGTTTGCATCTGCTCGTATTCGAAGTTCTGCTTTACTTTAACATTTCTACACATTTCCAGACACTTAGGAACCTCGTGTGGGCACCCCATTGCCTACAAATACAGTGAGTAGCAGCAGGCTCCACTGCCCTTCAAAGAAACATCCAGGCCGTAAGCCTTTCCAAGTCACTCTATGTATTCAGAGACTAGGGCAATACACTGCACCCTTCCTTGGGAACGCTAGATGTCCTCAGCACACCAACAGCTCCAGGGATTCTGTTCTCTCACGTCCTACATGCCATGGAAGTCTGCCTCATTGTCCTCATTTGAGCTGCACTTAGCAACACAATCTGCTTCACCTCTGTTCTAGGAACTCACACCCAAGGACCCCATACCTACAGTAGAAACGAGGCTTGCATTCCTACTGCAACGAAACCACTGTTTCCTGTTACACTGCAGGATTTTGAATAGGCTAAGGACCGATAGCCTACTTAGAGTGTTCCAAGGATGAGTGAGTTCGCTACATGCAGAACACTTTGGGAAGAAAAGTTGATTCAGGCAAGGGAACAGGGTGTAGCTAGAGTCTCTTTTGACTTGTTGGAAATCATATGGGTTTAGACTTCGTGTTCACCGCAAAAGATGACCTGATGGCACAAGCCTTGTTTCCCATATTAAAAGCTCTATTCATGCTGCCCTGAAGCTACCTAAATACGTCTATTTCTGACTGGTCTCTAGTCACTGTAGTTACACTCTGGACGAAAAGGTTTCTCTAACGAAGCACGATGCTTCCATAGCATGGGTGGTAGCTCATCCCGTCAGGCTCTAGAGCTAAAGGGAAACTTGACGTGAGTACTTGCCTCACGCTAAGGCCTGAAAAGCCCTGCTGAAGCGAAAGCGTGTTGCAGTTTACATTAGCTCGTATTCACAGTTCTGCTTTACTTTAACGTTTCTACGGTTTTCCAGACTCTTTGGACCCTCGTGTGGGCACCCCATTGCCTACCAATACAGTGAGTACCAGCAGGCCGTACTGCCCTTCTAAGAAACATCCAGGCCGTAAGCCTTTCCAAGTCCCTCTATGTGTTCAGAGAGTAGGGCAATACACTGCAACCTTCCTTGGGAAAGCTAGATGTCCTCAGCACACCAACAGCTCCAGGGATTCTGTTCTCTCACGTCCTACATGCCATGGAGTCTGCCTCATTGTCCGATTTTGAGCTGCTCTTAGAAACACAATCTGCTTCGCCTTTCTTCCAGGAACTCACACCCAAGGACCCCATACCTACAGTAGAAAGGAGGCTTGCATCCTACTGCAACGAAACCACAGTTTTCCTGTTACACTGCAGGATTTTAGAATAGGCTTTAGCCTATTCTAGCCCGATAGCCTACATAGAGCATTTCAAATTTGAGGGAGTTCGCTACATGGAGAACACTTTGTGAAGAAAAGTTGATTCAGGCAAGGGACCAGGGTAGAGCTAGAGTCTCTTTTGACTTGTTAGAAATCAGAAGACTTCAGGCTGATTGTTCACCTGCAAAGAAGACCTGATGGCACAAGCCTTGCTTTCCCATATTAAAAGCTCTTAGTCATGCTGCCCTGAAGCTACCTAAATAACTCTCTTTTTGACTGGCCTCTAGGCACTGTAGTTAGCCCTCTGGAACAAAAAGCAGTTTTCTCTAAAGAAACACGGTGCTTCCATAGTATGGGTGGGAGCTCATCCTGTCAGGCTCTAGAGCTAAAGGGAAACTTGACGTGAGTACTTGCCTCTCGCTAAGGCCTGAAAAGCCCTGCTGAAGCGAAAGCGTGTTGCAGTTTCCATTAGCTAGTATTCGCAGTTCTGCTTTACTTTAACGTTTCTCCGCTTTTCCAGACACTTAGGACCCTCGTGTGGGCACCCCACTGCCTACAAATACAGTGAGTACCAGCAGGTTCCACTGCCCTTCTAAGAAACTTCCAGGCCGTAAGTCTTTCCAAGTCACTCTGCATTCAGAGAGCAGGGCAATACACTGCACCCTTCCTTGGGAACGCTAGATGTCCTCAGCACACCAACAGCTCCAGGGATTCTGTTCTCTCACGTCCTACATGCCATGGAAGTCTGCCTCATTGTCCTCATTTGAGCTGCACTTAGCAACACAATCTGCTTCACCTCTGTTCTAGGAACTCACACCCAAGGACCCCATACCTACAGTAGAAACGAGGCTTGCATTCCTACTGCAACGAAACCACTGTTTCCTGTTACACTGCAGGATTTTGAATAGGCTAAGGACCGATAGCCTACTCAAAGTGTTCCAAGGATGAGTGAGTTCGCTACATGCAGAACACTTTGGGAAGTAATGTTGATTCAGGCAAGGGAACAGGGTGTAGCTAGAGTCTCTTTTGACTTGTTGGAAATCAGAAGGGTTTAGACTTCGTGTTCACCGCAAAAGATGACCTGATGGCACAAGCCTTGTTTCCCATATTAAAAGCTCTATTCAGGCTGCCCTGAAGCTACCTAAATACGTCTATTTCTGACTGGCCTCTAGTCACTGTAGTTACACTCTGGACGAAAAGGTTTCTCTAACGAAGCACGATGCTTCCATAGCATGGGTGGTAGCTCATCCCGTCAGGCTCTAGAGCTAAAGGGAAACTTGACGTCAGTACTTGCCTCACGCTAAGGCCTGAAGAGCCCTGCTGAAGCGAAAGCGTGTTGCAGTTTACATTAGCTCGTATTCGCAGTTCTGCTTTACTTTAACGTTTCTACGGTTTTCCAGACTCTTTGGACCCTCGTGTGGGCACCCCATTGCCTACCAATACAGTGAGTACCAGCAGGCCGTACTGCCCTTCTAAGAAACATCCAGGCCGTAAGCCTTTCCAAGTCCCTCTATGTGTTCAGAGAGTAGGGCAATACACTGCACCCTTCCTTGGGAAAGCTAGATGTCCTCAGCACACCAACAGCTCCAGGGATTCTGTTCTCTCACGTCCTACATGCCATGGAGTCTGCCTCATTGTCCGATTTTGAGCTGCTCTTAGAAACACAATCTGCTTCGCCTTTCTTCCAGGAACTCACACCCAAGGACCCCATACCTACAGTAGAAAGGAGGCTTGCATCCTACTGCAACGAAACCACAGTTTTCCTGTTACACTGCAGGATTTTAGAATAGGCTTTAGCCTATTCTAGCCCGATAGCCTACATAGAGCATTTCAAATTTGAGGGAGTTCGCTACATGGAGAACACTTTGTGAAGAAAAGTTGATTCAGGCAAGGGACCAGGGTAGAGCTAGAGTCTCTTTTGACTTGTTAGAAATCAGAAGACTTCAGGCTGATTGTTCACCGGCAAAGAAGACCTGATGGCACAAGCCTTGCTTTCCCATATTAAAAGCTCTTAGTCATGCTGCCCTGAAGCTACCTAAATAACTCTCTTTTTGACTGGCCTCTAGTCACTGTAGTTAGCCCTCTGGAACAAAAAGCAGTTTTCTCTAAAGAAACACGGTGCTTCCATAGTATGGGTGGGAGCTCATCCTGTCAGGCTCTAGAGCTAAAGGGAAACTTGACGTGAGTACTTGCCTCACGCTAAGGCCTGAAAAGCCCTGCTGAAGCGAAAGCGTGTTGCAGTTTCCATTAGCTAGTATTCGCAGTTCTGCTTTACTTTAACGTTTCTCCGCTTTTCCAGACACTTAGGACCCTCGTGTGGGCACCCCACTGCCTACAAATACAGTGAGTACCAGCAGGTTCCACTGCCCTTCTAAGAAACTTCCAGGCCGTAAGTCTTTCCAAGTCACTCTGCATTCAGAGAGCAGGGCAATACACTGCACCCTTCCTTGGGAAAGCTAGATGTCCTCAGCACACCAACAGCTCCAGGGATTCTGTTCTCTCACGTCCTACATGCCATGGAAGTCTGCCTCATTGTCCTCATTTGAGCTGCACTTAGCAACACAATCTGATTCGCCTTTCTTCTAGGAACTCACACTCAAGGACCCCATACCTACAGGAGAAAGGAGGCTTGCGTTCCTTCTGCAACCAAAGCACAGTTGTTCCTGTTACCCTGCAGGATTTTAGAATAGCCTAAGGACCGATAGCCTACATAGAGCATTTCAAATTTGAGGCAGTTCGCTACATGTAGAACACTTTGTGAAGAAAAGTTGATTCAGGCAAGGGACAAGGGTAGAGCTAGAGTCTCTTTTGACTTGTTAGGAATCAGAAGGCTTCAGGCTGATGGTTCACCGGCAAAGAAACCTGATGGCACGAGCCTTGCTTTCCCTTCTTAAAAGCTCTTAGTCATGCTGCCCTGAAGCTACCTAAATAACTCTCTTTTTGACTGGCCTCTAGTCACTGTAGTTAGCCCTCTGGAACAAAAAGCAGTTTTCTCTAAGGAAACACGGTGCTTCCATAGTATGGGTGGGAGCTCATCTTATCAGGCTCTAGAGCTAAAGGGAAACTTGACGTGAGTACTTGCCTCACGCTAAGGCCTGAGGAGCCCTGCTGAAGCGAAAGCGTGTTGCAGTTTGCATCAGCTCGTATTCGAAGTTCTGCTTTACTTTAACGTTTCTACACATTTCCAGACACTTAGGAACCTCGTGTGGGCACCCCATTGCCTACAAATACAGTGAGTAGCAGCAGGCTCCACTGCCCTTCAAAGAAACATCCAGGCCGTAAGCCTTTCCAAGTCACTCTATGTATTCAGAGACTAGGGCAATACACTGCACCCTTCCTTGGGAACGCTAGATGTCCTCAGCACACCAACAGCTCCAGGGATTCTGTTCTCTCACGTCCTACATGCCATGGAAGTCTGCCTCATTGTCCTCATTTGAGCTGCACTTAGCAACACAATCTGCTTCACCTCTGTTCTAGGAACTCACACCCAAGGACCCCATACCTACAGTAGAAACGAGGCTTGCATTCCTACTGCAACGAAACCACTGTTTCCTGTTACACTGCAGGATTTTGAATAGGCTAAGGACCGATAGCCTACTTAGAGTGTTCCAAGGATGAGTGAGTTCGCTACATGCAGAACACTTTGGGAAGAAAAGTTGATTCAGGCAAGGGAACAGGGTGTAGCTAGAGTCTCTTTTGACTTGTTGGAAATCACATGGGTTTAGACTTCGTGTTCACCGCAAAAGATGACCTGATGGCACAAGCCTTGTTTCCCATATTAAAAGCTCTATTCATGCTGCCCTGAAGCTACCTAAATACGTCTATTTCTGACTGGCCTCTAGTCACTGTAGTTACACTCTGGACGAAAAGTTTTCTCTAACGAAGCACGATGCTTCCATAGCATGGGTGGTAGCTCATCCCGTCAGGCTCTAGAGCTAAAGGGAAACTTGACGTCAGTACTTGCCTCACGCTAAGGCCTGAAGAGCCCTGCTGAAGCGAAAGCGTGTTGCAGTTTACATTAGCTCGTATTCGCAGTTCTGCTTTACTTTAACGTTTCTACGGTTTTCCAGACTCTTTGGACCCTCGTGTGGGCACCCCATTGCCTACCAATACAGTGAGTACCAGCAGGCCGTACTGCCCTTCTAAGAAACATCCAGGCCGTAAGCCTTTCCAAGTCCCTCTATGTGTTCAGAGAGTAGGGCAATACACTGCAACCTTCCTTGGGAAAGCTAGATGTCCTCAGCACACCAACAGCTCCAGGGATTCTGTTCTCTCACGTCCTACATGCCATGGAGTCTGCCTCATTGTCCGATTTTGAGCTGCTCTTAGAAACACAATCTGCTTCGCCTTTCTTCCAGGAACTCACACCCAAGGACCCCATACCTACAGTAGAAAGGAGGCTTGCATCCTACTGCAACGAAACCACAGTTTTCCTGTTACACTGCAGGATTTTAGAATAGGCTTTAGCCTATTCTAGCCCGATAGCCTACATAGAGCATTTCAAATTTGAGGGAGTTCGCTACATGGAGAACACTTTGTGAAGAAAAGTTGATTCAGGCAAGGGACCAGGGTAGAGCTAGAGTCTCTTTTGACTTGTTAGAAATCAGAAGACTTCAGGCTGATTGTTCACCTGCAAAGAAGACCTGATGGCACAAGCCTTGCTTTCCCATATTAAAAGCTCTTAGTCATGCTGCCCTGAAGCTACCTAAATAACTCTCTTTTTGACTGGCCTCTAGTCACTGTAGTTAGCCCTCTGGAACAAAAAGCAGTTTTCTCTAAAGAAACACGGTGCTTCCATAGTATGGGTGGGAGCTCATCCTGTCAGGCTCTAGAGCTAAAGGGAAACTTGACGTGAGTACTTGCCTCACGCTAAGGCCTGAAAAGCCCTGCTGAAGCGAAAGCGTGTTGCAGTTTGCATCTGCTCGTATTCGAAGTTCTGCTTTACTTTAACGTTTCTACACATTTCCAGACACTTAGGAACCTCGTGTGGGCACCCCATTGCCTACAAATACAGTGAGTAGCAGCAGGCTCCACTGCCCTTCAAAGAAACATCCAGGCCGTAAGCCTTTCCAAGTCACTCTATGTATTCAGAGACTAGGGCAATACACTGCACCCTTCCTTGGGAACGCTAGATGTCCTCAGCACACCAACAGCTCCAGGGATTCTGTTCTCTCACGTCCTACATGCCATGGAAGTCTGCCTCATTGTCCTCATTTGAGCTGCACTTAGCAACACAATCTGCTTCACCTCTGTTCTAGGAACTCACACCCAAGGACCCCATACCTACAGTAGAAACGAGGCTTGCATTCCTACTGCAACGAAACCACTGTTTCCTGTTACACTGCAGGATTTTGAATAGGCTAAGGACCGATAGCCTACTTAGAGTGTTCCAAGGATGAGTGAGTTCGCTACATGCAGAACACTTTGGGAAGAAAAGTTGATTCAGGCAAGTGAACAGGGTGTAGCTAGAGTCTCTTTTGACTTGTTGGAAATCAGAAGGGTTTAGACTTCGTGTTCACCGCAAAAGATGACCTGATGGCACAAGCCTTGTTTCCCATATTAAAAGCTCTATTCATGCTGCCCTGAAGCTACCTAAATACGTCTATTTCTGACTGGCCTCTAGTCACTGTAGTTACACTCTGGACGAAAAGGTTTCTCTAACGAAGCACGATGCTTCCATAGCATGGGTGGTAGCTCATCCCGTCAGGCTCTAGAGCTAAAGGGAAACTTGACGTGAGTACTTGCCTCACGCTAAGGCCTGAAGAGCCCTGCTGAAGCGAAAGCGTGTTGCAGTTTACATTAGCTCGTATTCACAGTTCTGCTTTACTTTAACGTTTCTACGGTTTTCCAGACTCTTTGGACCCTCGTGTGGGCACCCCATTGCCTACCAATACAGTGAGTACCAGCAGGCCGTACTGCCCTTCTAAGAAACATCCAGGCCGTAAGCCTTTCCAAGTCCCTCTATGTGTTCAGAGAGTAGGGCAATACACTGCAACCTTCCTTGGGAAAGCTAGATGTCCTCAGCACACCAACAGCTCCAGGGATTCTGTTCTCTCACGTCCTACATGCCATGGAGTCTGCCTCATTGTCCGATTTTGAGCTGCTCTTAGAAACACAATCTGCTTCGCCTTTCTTCCAGGAACTCACACCCAAGGACCCCATACCTACAGTAGAAAGGAGGCTTGCATCCTACTGCAACGAAACCACAGTTTTCCTGTTACACTGCAGGATTTTAGAATAGGCTTTAGCCTATTCTAGCCCGATAGCCTACATAGAGCATTTCAAATTTGAGGGAGTTCGCTACATGGAGAACACTTTGTGAAGAAAAGTTGATTCAGGCAAGGGACCAGGGTAGAGCTAGAGTCTCTTTTGACTTGTTAGAAATCAGAAGACTTCAGGCTGATTGTTCACCTGCAAAGAAGACCTGATGGCACAAGCCTTGCTTTCCCATATTAAAAGCTCTTAGTCATGCTGCCCTGAAGCTACCTAAATAACTCTCTTTTTGACTGGCCTCTAGGCACTGTAGTTAGCCCTCTGGAACAAAAAGCAGTTTTCTCTAAAGAAACACGGTGCTTCCATAGTATGGGTGGGAGCTCATCCTGTCAGGCTCTAGAGCTAAAGGGAAACTTGACGTGAGTACTTGCCTCTCGCTAAGGCCTGAAAAGCCCTGCTGAAGCGAAAGCGTGTTGCAGTTTCCATTAGCTAGTATTCGCAGTTCTGCTTTACTTTAACGTTTCTCCGCTTTTCCAGACACTTAGGACCCTCGTGTGGGCACCCCACTGCCTACAAATACAGTGAGTACCAGCAGGTTCCACTGCCCTTCTAAGAAACTTCCAGGCCGTAAGTCTTTCCAAGTCACTCTGCATTCAGAGAGCAGGGCAATACACTGCACCCTTCCTTGGGAACGCTAGATGTCCTCAGCACACCAACAGCTCCAGGGATTCTGTTCTCTCACGTCCTACATGCCATGGAAGTCTGCCTCATTGTCCTCATTTGAGCTGCACTTAGCAACACAATCTGCTTCACCTCTGTTCTAGGAACTCACACCCAAGGACCCCATACCTACAGTAGAAACGAGGCTTGCATTCCTACTGCAACGAAACCACTGTTTCCTGTTACACTGCAGGATTTTGAATAGGCTAAGGACCGATAGCCTACTCAAAGTGTTCCAAGGATGAGTGAGTTCGCTACATGCAGAACACTTTGGGAAGTAATGTTGATTCAGGCAAGGGAACAGGGTGTAGCTAGAGTCTCTTTTGACTTGTTGGAAATCAGAAGGGTTTAGACTTCGTGTTCACCGCAAAAGATGACCTGATGGCACAAGCCTTGTTTCCCATATTAAAAGCTCTATTCAGGCTGCCCTGAAGCTACCTAAATACGTCTATTTCTGACTGGCCTCTAGTCACTGTAGTTACACTCTGGACGAAAAGGTTTCTCTAACGAAGCACGATGCTTCCATAGCATGGGTGGTAGCTCATCCCGTCAGGCTCTAGAGCTAAAGGGAAACTTGACGTCAGTACTTGCCTCACGCTAAGGCCTGAAGAGCCCTGCTGAAGCGAAAGCGTGTTGCAGTTTACATTAGCTCGTATTCGCAGTTCTGCTTTACTTTAACGTTTCTACGGTTTTCCAGACTCTTTGGACCCTCGTGTGGGCACCCCATTGCCTACCAATACAGTGAGTACCAGCAGGCCGTACTGCCCTTCTAAGAAACATCCAGGCCGTAAGCCTTTCCAAGTCCCTCTATGTGTTCAGAGAGTAGGGCAATACACTGCACCCTTCCTTGGGAAAGCTAGATGTCCTCAGCACACCAACAGCTCCAGGGATTCTGTTCTCTCACGTCCTACATGCCATGGAGTCTGCCTCATTGTCCGATTTTGAGCTGCTCTTAGAAACACAATCTGCTTCGCCTTTCTTCCAGGAACTCACACCCAAGGACCCCATACCTACAGTAGAAAGGAGGCTTGCATCCTACTGCAACGAAACCACAGTTTTCCTGTTACACTGCAGGATTTTAGAATAGGCTTTAGCCTATTCTAGCCCGATAGCCTACATAGAGCATTTCAAATTTGAGGGAGTTCGCTACATGGAGAACACTTTGTGAAGAAAAGTTGATTCAGGCAAGGGACCAGGGTAGAGCTAGAGTCTCTTTTGACTTGTTAGAAATCAGAAGACTTCAGGCTGATTGTTCACCGGCAAAGAAGACCTGATGGCACAAGCCTTGCTTTCCCATATTAAAAGCTCTTAGTCATGCTGCCCTGAAGCTACCTAAATAACTCTCTTTTTGACTGGCCTCTAGTCACTGTAGTTAGCCCTCTGGAACAAAAAGCAGTTTTCTCTAAAGAAACACGGTGCTTCCATAGTATGGGTGGGAGCTCATCCTGTCAGGCTCTAGAGCTAAAGGGAAACTTGACGTGAGTACTTGCCTCACGCTAAGGCCTGAAAAGCCCTGCTGAAGCGAAAGCGTGTTGCAGTTTCCATTAGCTAGTATTCGCAGTTCTGCTTTACTTTAACGTTTCTCCGCTTTTCCAGACACTTAGGACCCTCGTGTGGGCACCCCACTGCCTACAAATACAGTGAGTACCAGCAGGTTCCACTGCCCTTCTAAGAAACTTCCAGGCCGTAAGTCTTTCCAAGTCACTCTGCATTCAGAGAGCAGGGCAATACACTGCACCCTTCCTTGGGAAAGCTAGATGTCCTCAGCACACCAACAGCTCCAGGGATTCTGTTCTCTCACGTCCTACATGCCATGGAAGTCTGCCTCATTGTCCTCATTTGAGCTGCACTTAGCAACACAATCTGATTCGCCTTTCTTCTAGGAACTCACACTCAAGGACCCCATACCTACAGGAGAAAGGAGGCTTGCGTTCCTTCTGCAACCAAAGCACAGTTGTTCCTGTTACCCTGCAGGATTTTAGAATAGCCTAAGGACCGATAGCCTACATAGAGCATTTCAAATTTGAGGCAGTTCGCTACATGTAGAACACTTTGTGAAGAAAAGTTGATTCAGGCAAGGGACAAGGGTAGAGCTAGAGTCTCTTTTGACTTGTTAGAAATCAGAAGGCTTCAGGCTGATGGTTCACCGGCAAAGAAACCTGATGGCACGAGCCTTGCTTTCCCTTCTTAAAAGCTCTTAGTCATGCTGCCCTGAAGCTACCTAAATAACTCTCTTTTTGACTGGCCTCTAGTCACTGTAGTTAGCCCTCTGGAACAAAAAGCAGTTTTCTCTAAGGAAACACGGTGCTTCCATAGTATGGGTGGGAGCTCATCTTATCAGGCTCTAGAGCTAAAGGGAAACTTGACGTGAGTACTTGCCTCACGCTAAGGCCTGAGGAGCCCTGCTGAAGCGAAAGCGTGTTGCAGTTTGCATCAGCTCGTATTCGAAGTTCTGCTTTACTTTAACGTTTCTACACATTTCCAGACACTTAGGAACCTCGTGTGGGCACCCCATTGCCTACAAATACAGTGAGTAGCAGCAGGCTCCACTGCCCTTCAAAGAAACATCCAGGCCGTAAGCCTTTCCAAGTCACTCTATGTATTCAGAGACTAGGGCAATACACTGCACCCTTCCTTGGGAACGCTAGATGTCCTCAGCACACCAACAGCTCCAGGGATTCTGTTCTCTCACGTCCTACATGCCATGGAAGTCTGCCTCATTGTCCTCATTTGAGCTGCACTTAGCAACACAATCTGCTTCACCTCTGTTCTAGGAACTCACACCCAAGGACCCCATACCTACAGTAGAAACGAGGCTTGCATTCCTACTGCAACGAAACCACTGTTTCCTGTTACACTGCAGGATTTTGAATAGGCTAAGGACCGATAGCCTACTTAGAGTGTTCCAAGGATGAGTGAGTTCGCTACATGCAGAACACTTTGGGAAGAAAAGTTGATTCAGGCAAGGGAACAGGGTGTAGCTAGAGTCTCTTTTGACTTGTTGGAAATCATATGGGTTTAGACTTCGTGTTCACCGCAAAAGATGACCTGATGGCACAAGCCTTGTTTCCCATATTAAAAGCTCTATTCATGCTGCCCTGAAGCTACCTAAATACGTCTATTTCTGACTGGCCTCTAGTCACTGTAGTTACACTCTGGACGAAAAGGTTTCTCTAACGAAGCACGATGCTTCCATAGCATGGGTGGTAGCTCATCCCGTCAGGCTCTAGAGCTAAAGGGAAACTTGACGTCAGTACTTGCCTCACGCTAAGGCCTGAAGAGCCCTGCTGAAGCGAAAGCGTGTTGCAGTTTACATTAGCTCGTATTCGCAGTTCTGCTTTACTTTAACGTTTCTACGGTTTTCCAGACTCTTTGGACCCTCGTGTGGGCACCCCATTGCCTACCAATACAGTGAGTACCAGCAGGCCGTACTGCCCTTCTAAGAAACATCCAGGCCGTAAGCCTTTCCAAGTCCCTCTATGTGTTCAGAGAGTAGGGCAATACACTGCAACCTTCCTTGGGAAAGCTAGATGTCCTCAGCACACCAACAGCTCCAGGGATTCTGTTCTCTCACGTCCTACATGCCATGGAGTCTGCCTCATTGTCCGATTTTGAGCTGCTCTTAGAAACACAATCTGCTTCGCCTTTCTTCCAGGAACTCACACCCAAGGACCCCATACCTACAGTAGAAAGGAGGCTTGCATCCTACTGCAACGAAACCACAGTTTTCCTGTTACACTGCAGGATTTTAGAATAGGCTTTAGCCTATTCTAGCCCGATAGCCTACATAGAGCATTTCAAATTTGAGGGAGTTCGCTACATGGAGAACACTTTGTGAAGAAAAGTTGATTCAGGCAAGGGACCAGGGTAGAGCTAGAGTCTCTTTTGACTTGTTAGAAATCAGAAGACTTCAGGCTGATTGTTCACCTGCAAAGAAGACCTGATGGCACAAGCCTTGCTTTCCCATATTAAAAGCTCTTAGTCATGCTGCCCTGAAGCTACCTAAATAACTCTCTTTTTGACTGGCCTCTAGTCACTGTAGTTAGCCCTCTGGAACAAAAAGCAGTTTTCTCTAAAGAAACACGGTGCTTCCATAGTATGGGTGGGAGCTCATCCTGTCAGGCTCTAGAGCTAAAGGGAAACTTGACGTGAGTACTTGCCTCACGCTAAGGCCTGAAAAGCCCTGCTGAAGCGAAAGCGTGTTGCAGTTTCCATTAGCTAGTATTCGCAGTTCTGCTTTACTTTAACGTTTCTCCGCTTTTCCAGACACTTAGGACCCTCGTGTGGGCACCCCACTGCCTACAAATACAGTGAGTACCAGCAGGTTCCACTGCCCTTCTAAGAAACTTCCAGGCCGTAAGTCTTTCCAAGTCACTCTGCATTCAGAGAGCAGGGCAATACACTGCACCCTTCCTTGGGAAAGCTAGATGTCCTCAGCACACCAACAGCTCCAGGGATTCTGTTCTCTCACGTCCTACATGCCATGGAAGTCTGCCTCATTGTCCTCATTTGAGCTGCACTTAGCAACACAATCTGATTCGCCTTTCTTCTAGGAACTCACACTCAAGGACCCCATACCTACAGGAGAAAGGAGGCTTGCGTTCCTACTGCAACCAAAGCACAGTTGTTCCTGTTACACTGCAGTATTTTGAATAGGCTAAGGACCGATAGCCTACTTAGAGTGTTCCAAGGATGAGTGAGTTCGCTACATGCAGAACACTTTGGGAAGAAAAGTTGATTCAGGCAAGGGAACAGGGTGTAGCTAGAGTCTCTTTTGACTTGTTGGAAATCAGATGGGTTTAGACTTCGTGTTCACCGCAAAAGATGACCTGATGGCACAAGCCTTGTTTCCCATATTAAAAGCTCTATTCATGCTGCCCTGAAGCTACCTAAATACGTCTATTTCTGACTGGCCTCTAGTCACTGTAGTTACACTCAGGACGAAAAGGTTTCTCTAACGAAGCACGATGCTTCCATAGCATGGGTGGTAGCTCATCCCGTCAGGCTCTAGAGCTAAAGGGAAACTTGACGTCAGTACTTGCCTCACGCTAAGGCCTGAAGAGCCCTGCTGAAGCGAAAGCGTGTTGCAGTTTACATTAGCTCGTATTCGCAGTTCTGCTTTACTTTAACGTTTCTACGGTTTTCCAGACTCTTTGGACCCTCGTGTGGGCACCCCATTGCCTACCAATACAGTGAGTACCAGCAGGCCGTACTGCCCTTCTAAGAAACATCCAGGCCGTAAGCCTTTCCAAGTCCCTCTATGTGTTCAGAGAGTAGGGCAATACACTGCACCCTTCCTTGGGAAAGCTAGATGTCCTCAGCACACCAACAGCTCCAGGGATTCTGTTCTCTCACGTCCTACATGCCATGGAGTCTGCCTCATTGTCCGATTTTGAGCTGCTCTTAGAAACACAATCTGCTTCGCCTTTCTTCCAGGAACTCACACCCAAGGACCCCATACCTACAGTAGAAAGGAGGCTTGCATCCTACTGCAACGAAACCACAGTTTTCCTGTTACACTGCAGGATTTTAGAATAGGCTTTAGCCTATTCTAGCCCGATAGCCTACATAGAGCATTTCAAATTTGAGGGAGTTCGCTACATGGAGAACACTTTGTGAAGAAAAGTTGATTCAGGCAAGGGACCAGGGTAGAGCTAGAGTCTCTTTTGACTTGTTAGAAATCAGAAGACTTCAGGCTGATTGTTCACCTGCAAAGAAGACCTGATGGCACAAGCCTTGCTTTCCCATATTAAAAGCTCTTAGTCATGCTGCCCTGAAGCTACCTAAATAACTCTCTTTTTGACTGGCCTCTAGTCACTGTAGTTAGCCCTCTGGAACAAAAAGCAGTTTTCTCTAAAGAAACACGGTGCTTCCATAGTATGGGTTGGAGCTCATCCTGTCAGGTGTAGAGCTAAAGGGAAACTTGACGTGAGTACTTGCCTCACGCTAAGGCCTGAAAAGCCCTGCTGAAGCGAAAGCGTGTTGCAGTTTCCATTAGCTAGTATTCGCAGTTCTGCTTTACTTTAACGTTTCTCCGCTTTTCCAGACACTTAGGACCCTCGTGTGGGCACCCCACTGCCTACAAATACAGTGAGTACCAGCAGGTTCCACTGCCCTTCTAAGAAACTTCCAGGCCGTAAGTCTTTCCAAGTCACTCTGCATTCAGAGAGCAGGGCAATACACTGCACCCTTCCTTGGGAAAGCTAGATGTCCTCAGCACACCAACAGCTCCAGGGATTCTGTTCTCTCACGTCCTACATGCCATGGAAGTCTGCCTCATTGTCCTCATTTGAGCTGCACTTAGCAACACAATCTGATTCGCCTTTCTTCTAGGAACTCACACTCAAGGACCCCATACCTACAGGAGAAAGGAGGCTTGCGTTCCTACTGCAACCAAAGCACAGTTGTTCCTGTTACACTGCAGTATTTTGAATAGGCTAAGGACCGATAGCCTACTTAGAGTGTTCCAAGGATGAGTGAGTTTGCTACATGCAGAACACTTTGGGAAGAAAAGTTGATTCAGGCAAGGGAACAGGGTGTAGCTAGAGTTTCTTTTGACTTTTTGGAAATCAGATGGGTTTAGACTTAGTGTTCACCGCAAAAGATGACCTGATGGCACAAGCCTTGTTTCCCATATTAAAAGCTCTATTCATGCTGCCCTGAAGCTACCTAAATACGTCCATTTCTGACTGGCCTCTAGTCACTGTAGTTACACTCTGGACGAAAAGGTTTCTCTAACGAAGCACGATGCTTCCATAGCATGGGTGGTAGCTCATCCCGTCAGGCTCTAGAGCTAAAGGGAAACTTGACGTCAGTACTTGCCTCACGCTAAGGCCTGAAGAGCCCTGCTGAAGCGAAAGCGTGTTGCAGTTTACATTAGCTCGTATTCGCAGTTCTGCTTTACTTTAAAGTTTCTACGGTTTTCCAGACTCTTTGGACCCTCGTGTGGGCACCCCATTGCCTACCAATACAGTGAGTACCAGCAGGCCGTACTGCCCTTCTAAGAAACATCCAGGCCGTAAGCCTTTCCAAGTCCCTCTATGTGTTCAGAGAGTAGGGCAATACACTGCAACCTTCCTTGGGAAAGCTAGATGTCCTCAGCACACCAACAGCTCCAGGGATTCTGTTCTCTCACGTCCTACATGCCATGGAGTCTGCCTCATTGTCCGATTTTGAGCTGCTCTTAGAAACACAATCTGCTTCGCCTTTCTTCCAGGAACTCACACCCAAGGACCCCATACCTACAGTAGAAAGGAGGCTTGCATCCTACTGCAACGAAACCACAGTTTTCCTGTTACACTGCAGGATTTTAGAATAGGCTTTAGCCTATTCTAGCCCGATAGCCTACATAGAGCATTTCAAATTTGAGGGAGTTCGCTACATGGAGAACACTTTGTGAAGAAAAGTTGATTCAGGCAAGGGACCAGGGTAGAGCTAGAGTCTCTTTTGACTTGTTAGAAATCAGAAGACTTCAGGCTGATTGTTCACCTGCAAAGAAGACCTGATGGCACAAGCCTTGCTTTCCCATATTAAAAGCTCTTAGTCATGCTGCCCTGAAGCTACCTAAATAACTCTCTTTTTGACTGGCCTCTAGTCACTGTAGTTAGCCCTCTGGAACAAAAAGCAGTTTTCTCTAAAGAAACACGGTGCTTCCATAGTATGGGTGGGAGCTCATACTGTCAGGCTCTAGAGCTAAAGGGAAACTTGACGTGAGTACTTGCCTCACGCTAAGGCCTGAAAAGCCCTGCTGAAGCGAAAGCGTGTTGCAGTTTCCATTAGCTAGTATTCGCAGTTCTGCTTTACTTTAACGTTTCTCCGCTTTTCCAGACACTTAGGACCCTCGTGTGGGCACCCCACTGCCTACAAATACAGTGAGTACCAGCAGGTTCCACTGCCCTTCTAAGAAACTTCCAGGCCGTAAGTCTTTCCAAGTCACTCTGCATTCAGAGAGCAGGGCAATACACTGCACCCTTCCTTGGGAACGCTAGATGTCCTCAGCACACCAACAGCTCCAGGGATTCTGTTCTCTCACGTCCTACATGCCATGGAAGTCTGCCTCATTGTCCTCATTTGAGCTGCACTTAGCAACACAATCTGATTCGCCTTTCTTCTAGGAACTCACACTCAAGGACCCCATACCTACAGGAGAAAGGAGGCTTGCGTTCCTACTGCAACCAAAGCACAGTTGTTCCTGTTACACTGCAGTATTTTGAATAGGCTAAGGACCGATAGCCTACTTAGAGTGTTCCAAGGATGAGTGAGTTCGCTACATGCAGAACACTTTGGGAAGAAAAGTTGATTCAGGCAAGGGAACAGGGTGTAGCTAGAGTCTCTTTTGACTTGTTGGAAATCAGATGGGTTTAGACTTCGTGTTCACCGCAAAAGATGACCTGATGGCACAAGCCTTGTTTCCCATATTAAAAGCTCTATTCAGGTTGCCCTGAAGCTACCTAAATACGTCTATTTCTGACTGGCCTCTAGTCACTGTAGTTACACTCAGGACGAAAAGATTTCTCTAACGAAGCACGATGCTTCCATAGCATGGGTGGTAGCTCATCCCGTCAGGCTCTAGAGCTAAAGGGAAACTTGACGTCAGTACTTGCCTCACGCTAAGGCCTGAAGAGCCCTGCTGAAGCGAAAGCGTGTTGCAGTTTACATTAGCTCGTATTCGCAGTTCTGCTTTACTTTAACGTTTCTACGGTTTTCCAGACTCTTTGGACCCTCGTGTGGGCACCCCATTGCCTACCAATACAGTGAGTACCAGCAGGCCGTACTGCCCTTCTAAGAAACATCCAGGCCGTAAGCCTTTCCAAGTCCCTCTATGTGTTCAGAGAGTAGGACAATACACTGCACCCTTCCTTGGGAAAGCTAGATGTCCTCAGCACACCAACAGCTCCAGGGATTCTGTTCTCTCACGTCCTACATGCCATGGAGTCTGCCTCATTGTCCGATTTTGAGCTGCTCTTAGAAACACAATCTGCTTCGCCTTTCTTCCAGGAACTCACACCCAAGGACCCCATACCTACAGTAGAAAGGAGGCTTGCATCCTACTGCAACGAAACCACAGTTTTCCTGTTACACTGCAGGATTTTAGAATAGGCTTTAGCCTATTCTAGCCCGATAGCCTACATAGAGCATTTCAAATTTGAGGGAGTTCGCTACATGGAGAACACTTTGTGAAGAAAAGTTGATTCAGGCAAGGGACCAGGGTAGAGCTAGAGTCTCTTTTGACTTGTTAGAAATCAGAAGACTTCAGGCTGATTGTTCACCTGCAAAGAAGACCTGATGGCACAAGCCTTGCTTTCCCATATTAAAAGCTCTTAGTCATGCTGCCCTGAAGCTACCTAAATAACTCTCTTTTTGACTGGCCTCTAGTCACTGTAGTTAGCCCTCTGGAACAAAAAGCAGTTTTCTCTAAGGAAACACGGTGCTTCCATAGTATGGGTGGGAGTTCATCTTATCAGGCTCTAGAGCTAAAGGGAAACTTGACGTGAGTACTTGCCTCACGCTAAGGCCTGAGGAGTCCTGCTGAAGCGAAAGCGTGTTGCAGTTTGCATCTGCTCGTATTCGAAGTTCTGCTTTACTTTAACGTTTCTACACATTTCCAGACACTTAGGAACCTCGTGTGGGCACCCCATTGCCTACAAATACAGTGAGTAGCAGCAGGCTCCACTGCCCTTCAAAGAAACATCCAGGCCGTAAGCCTTTCCAAGTCACTCTATGTATTCAGAGACTAGGGCAATACACTGCACCCTTCCTTGGGAAAGCTAGATGTCCTCAGCACACCAACAGCTCCAGGGATTCTGTTCTCTCACGTCCTACATGCCATGGAAGTCTGCCTCATTGTCCTCATTTGAGCTGCACTTAGCAACACAATCTGCTTCACCTCTGTTCTAGGAACTCACACCCAAGGACCCCATACCTAAAGTAGAAACGAGGCTTGCATTCCTACTGCAACGAAACCACTGTTTCCTGTTACACTGCAGGATTTTGAATAGGCTAAGGACCGATAGCCTACTTAGAGTGTTCCAAGGATGAGTGAGTTCGCTACATGCAGAACACTTTGGGAAGAAAAGTTGATTCAGGCAAGGGAACAGGGTGTAGCTAGAGTCTCTTTTGACTTGTTGGAAATCAGATGGGTTTAGACTTCGTGTTCACCGCAAAAGATGACCTGATGGCACAAGCCTTGTTTCCCATATTAAAAGCTCTATTCATGCTGCCCTGAAGCTACCTAAATACGTCTATTTCTGACTGGCCTCTAGTCACTGTAGTTACACTCTGGACGAAAAGGTTTCTCTAACGAAGCACGATGCTTCCATAGCATGGGTGGTAGCTCATCCCGTCAGGCTCTAGAGCTAAAGGGAAACTTGACGTCAGTACTTGCCTCACGCTAAGGCCTGAAGAGCCCTGCTGAAGCGAAAGCGTGTTGCAGTTTACATTAGCTCGTATTCGCAGTTCTGCTTTACTTTAACGTTTCTACGGTTTTCCAGACTCTTTGGACCCTCGTGTGGGCACCCCATTGCCTACCAATACAGTGAGTACCAGCAGGCCGTACTGCCCTTCTAAGAAACATCCAGGCCGTAAGCCTTTCCAAGTCACTCTATGTGTTCAGAGAGTAGGGCAATACACTGCACCCTTCCTTGGGAAAGCTAGATGTCCTCAGCACACCAACAGCTCCAGGGATTCTGTTCTCTCACGTCCTACATGCCATGGAGTCTGCCTCATTGTCCGATTTTGAGCTGCTCTTAGAAACACAATCTGCTTCGCCTTTCTTCCAGGAACTCACACCCAAGGACCCCATACCTACAGTAGAAAGGAGGCTTGCATCCTACTGCAACGAAACCACAGTTTTCCTGTTACACTGCAGGATTTTAGAATAGGCTTTAGCCTATTCTAGCCCGATAGCCTACATAGAGCATTTCAAATTTGAGGGAGTTCGCTACATGGAGAACACTTTGTGAAGAAAAGTTGATTCAGGCAAGGGACCAGGGTAGAGCTAGAGTCTCTTTTGACTTGTTAGAAATCAGAAGACTTCAGGCTGATTGTTCACCTGCAAAGAAGACCTGATGGCACAAGCCTTGCTTTCCCATATTAAAAGCTCTTAGTCATGCTGCCCTGAAGCTACCTAAATAACTCTCTTTTTGACTGGCCTCTAGTCACTGTAGTTAGCCCTCTGGAACAAAAAGCAGTTTTCTCTAAGGAAACACGGTGCTTCCATAGTATGGGTGGGAGTTCATCTTATCAGGCTCTAGAGCTAAAGGGAAACTTGACGTGAGTACTTGCCTCACGCTAAGGCCTGAGGAGTCCTGCTGAAGCGAAAGCGTGTTGCAGTTTGCATCTGCTCGTATTCGAAGTTCTGCTTTACTTTAACGTTTCTACACATTTCCAGACACTTAGGAACCTCGTGTGGGCACCCCATTGCCTACAAATACAGTGAGTAGCAGCAGGCTCCACTGCCCTTCAAAGAAACATCCAGGCCGTAAGCCTTTCCAAGTCACTCTATGTATTCAGAGACTAGGGCAATACACTGCACCCTTCCTTGGGAACGCTAGATGTCCTCAGCACACCAACAGCTCCAGGGATTCTGTTCTCTCACGTCCTACATGCCATGGAAGTCTGCCTCATTGTCCTCATTTGAGCTGCACTTAGCAACACAATCTGCTTCACCTCTGTTCTAGGAACTCACACCCAAGGACCCCATACCTACAGTAGAAACGAGGCTTGCATTCCTACTGCAACGAAACCACTGTTTCCTGTTACACTGCAGGATTTTGAATAGGCTAAGGACCGATAGCCTACTTAGAGTGTTCCAAGGATGAGTGAGTTCGCTACATGCAGAACACTTTGGGAAGAAAAGTTGATTCAGGCAAGGGAACAGGGTGTAGCTAGAGTCTCTTTTGACTTGTTGGAAATCAGAAGGGTTTAGACTTCGTGTTCACCGCAAAAGATGACCTGATGGCACAAGCCTTGTTTCCCATATTAAAAGCTCTATTCATGCTGCCCTGAAGCTACCTAAATACGTCTATTTCTGACTGGCCTCTAGTCACTGTAGTTACACTCTGGACGAAAAGGTTTCTCTAACGAAGCACGATGCTTCCATAGCATGGGTGGTAGCTCATCCCGTCAGGCTCTAGAGCTAAAGGGAAACTTGACGTCAGTACTTGCCTCACGCTAAGGCCTGAAGAGCCCTGCTGAAGCGAAAGCGTGTTGCAGTTTACATTAGCTCGTATTCGCAGTTCTGCTTTACTTTAACGTTTCTACGGTTTTCCAGACTCTTTGGACCCTCGTGTGGGCACCCCATTGCCTACCAATACAGTGAGTACCAGCAGGCCGTACTGCCCTTCTAAGAAACATCCAGGCCGTAAGCCTTTCCAAGTCCCTCTATGTGTTCAGAGAGTAGGGCAATACACTGCACCCTTCCTTGGGAAAGCTAGATGTCCTCAGCACACCAACAGCTCCAGGGATTCTGTTCTCTCACGTCCTACATGCCATGGAGTCTGCCTCATTGTCCGATTTTGAGCTGCTCTTAGAAACACAATCTGCTTCGCCTTTCTTCCAGGAACTCACACCCAAGGACCCCATACCTACAGTAGAAAGGAGGCTTGCATCCTACTGCAACGAAACCACAGTTTTCCTGTTACACTGCAGGATTTTAGAATAGGCTTTAGCCTATTCTAGCCCGATAGCCTACATAGAGCATTTCAAATTTGAGGGAGTTCGCTACATGGAGAACACTTTGTGAAGAAAAGTTGATTCAGGCAAGGGACCAGGGTAGAGCTAGAGTCTCTTTTGACTTGTTAGAAATCAGAAGACTTCAGGCTGATTGTTCACCGGCAAAGAAGACCTGATGGCACAAGCCTTGCTTTCCCATATTAAAAGCTCTTAGTCATGCTGCCCTGAAGCTACCTAAATAACTCTCTTTTTGACTGGCCTCTAGTCACTGTAGTTAGCCCTCTGGAACAAAAAGCAGTTTTCTCTAAAGAAACACGGTGCTTCCATAGTATGGGTTGGAGCTCATCCTGTCAGGTGTAGAGCTAAAGGGAAACTTGACGTGAGTACTTGCCTCACGCTAAGGCCTGAAAAGCCCTGCTGAAGCGAAAGCGTGTTGCAGTTTCCATTAGCTAGTATTCGCAGTTCTGCTTTACTTTAACGTTTCTCCGCTTTTCCAGACACTTAGGACCCTCGTGTGGGCACCCCACTGCCTACAAATACAGTGAGTACCAGCAGGTTCCACTGCCCTTCTAAGAAACTTCCAGGCCGTAAGTCTTTCCAAGTCACTCTGCATTCAGAGAGCAGGGCAATACACTGCACCCTTCCTTGGGAAAGCTAGATGTCCTCAGCACACCAACAGCTCCAGGGATTCTGTTCTCTCACGTCCTACATGCCATGGAAGTCTGCCTCATTGTCCTCATTTGAGCTGCACTTAGCAACACAATCTGATTCGCCTTTCTTCTAGGAACTCACACTCAAGGACCCCATACCTACAGGAGAAAGGAGGCTTGCGTTCCTACTGCAACCAAAGCACAGTTGTTCCTGTTACACTGCAGTATTTTGAATAGGCTAAGGACCGATAGCCTACTTAGAGTGTTCCAAGGATGAGTGAGTTTGCTACATGCAGAACACTTTGGGAAGAAAAGTTGATTCAGGCAAGGGAACAGGGTGTAGCTAGAGTTTCTTTTGACTTTTTGGAAATCAGATGGGTTTAGACTTAGTGTTCACCGCAAAAGATGACCTGATGGCACAAGCCTTGTTTCCCATATTAAAAGCTCTATTCATGCTGCCCTGAAGCTACCTAAATACGTCCATTTCTGACTGGCCTCTAGTCACTGTAGTTACACTCTGGACGAAAAGGTTTCTCTAACGAAGCACGATGCTTCCATAGCATGGGTGGTAGCTCATCCCGTCAGGCTCTAGAGCTAAAGGGAAACTTGACGTCAGTACTTGCCTCACGCTAAGGCCTGAAGAGCCCTGCTGAAGCGAAAGCGTGTTGCAGTTTACATTAGCTCGTATTCGCAGTTCTGCTTTACTTTAAAGTTTCTACGGTTTTCCAGACTCTTTGGACCCTCGTGTGGGCACCCCATTGCCTACCAATACAGTGAGTACCAGCAGGCCGTACTGCCCTTCTAAGAAACATCCAGGCCGTAAGCCTTTCCAAGTCCCTCTATGTGTTCAGAGAGTAGGGCAATACACTGCAACCTTCCTTGGGAAAGCTAGATGTCCTCAGCACACCAACAGCTCCAGGGATTCTGTTCTCTCACGTCCTACATGCCATGGAGTCTGCCTCATTGTCCGATTTTGAGCTGCTCTTAGAAACACAATCTGCTTCGCCTTTCTTCCAGGAACTCACACCCAAGGACCCCATACCTACAGTAGAAAGGAGGCTTGCATCCTACTGCAACGAAACCACAGTTTTCCTGTTACACTGCAGGATTTTAGAATAGGCTTTAGCCTATTCTAGCCCGATAGCCTACATAGAGCATTTCAAATTTGAGGGAGTTCGCTACATGGAGAACACTTTGTGAAGAAAAGTTGATTCAGGCAAGGGACCAGGGTAGAGCTAGAGTCTCTTTTGACTTGTTAGAAATCAGAAGACTTCAGGCTGATTGTTCACCTGCAAAGAAGACCTGATGGCACAAGCCTTGCTTTCCCATATTAAAAGCTCTTAGTCATGCTGCCCTGAAGCTACCTAAATAACTCTCTTTTTGACTGGCCTCTAGTCACTGTAGTTAGCCCTCTGGAACAAAAAGCAGTTTTCTCTAAAGAAACACGGTGCTTCCATAGTATGGGTGGGAGCTCATCCTGTCAGGCTCTAGAGCTAAAGGGAAACTTGACGTGAGTACTTGCCTCACGCTAAGGCCTGAAAAGCCCTGCTGAAGCGAAAGCGTGTTGCAGTTTCCATTAGCTAGTATTCGCAGTTCTGCTTTACTTTAACGTTTCTCCGCTTTTCCAGACACTTAGGACCCTCGTGTGGGCACCCCACTGCCTACAAATACAGTGAGTACCAGCAGGTTCCACTGCCCTTCTAAGAAACTTCCAGGCCGTAAGTCTTTCCAAGTCACTCTGCATTCAGAGAGCAGGGCAATACACTGCACCCTTCCTTGGGAACGCTAGATGTCCTCAGCACACCAACAGCTCCAGGGATTCTGTTCTCTCACGTCCTACATGCCATGGAAGTCTGCCTCATTGTCCTCATTTGAGCTGCACTTAGCAACACAATCTGATTCGCCTTTCTTCTAGGAACTCACACTCAAGGACCCCATACCTACAGGAGAAAGGAGGCTTGCGTTCCTACTGCAACCAAAGCACAGTTGTTCCTGTTACACTGCAGTATTTTGAATAGGCTAAGGACCGATAGCCTACTTAGAGTGTTCCAAGGATGAGTGAGTTCGCTACATGCAGAACACTTTGGGAAGAAAAGTTGATTCAGGCAAGGGAACAGGGTGTAGCTAGAGTCTCTTTTGACTTGTTGGAAATCAGATGGGTTTAGACTTCGTGTTCACCGCAAAAGATGACCTGATGGCACAAGCCTTGTTTCCCATATTAAAAGCTCTATTCAGGTTGCCCTGAAGCTACCTAAATACGTCTATTTCTGACTGGCCTCTAGTCACTGTAGTTACACTCAGGACGAAAAGATTTCTCTAACGAAGCACGATGCTTCCATAGCATGGGTGGTAGCTCATCCCGTCAGGCTCTAGAGCTAAAGGGAAACTTGACGTCAGTACTTGCCTCACGCTAAGGCCTGAAGAGCCCTGCTGAAGCGAAAGCGTGTTGCAGTTTACATTAGCTCGTATTCGCAGTTCTGCTTTACTTTAACGTTTCTACGGTTTTCCAGACTCTTTGGACCCTCGTGTGGGCACCCCATTGCCTACCAATACAGTGAGTACCAGCAGGCCGTACTGCCCTTCTAAGAAACATCCAGGCCGTAAGCCTTTCCAAGTCCCTCTATGTGTTCAGAGAGTAGGACAATACACTGCACCCTTCCTTGGGAAAGCTAGATGTCCTCAGCACACCAACAGCTCCAGGGATTCTGTTCTCTCACGTCCTACATGCCATGGAGTCTGCCTCATTGTCCGATTTTGAGCTGCTCTTAGAAACACAATCTGCTTCGCCTTTCTTCCAGGAACTCACACCCAAGGACCCCATACCTACAGTAGAAAGGAGGCTTGCATCCTACTGCAACGAAACCACAGTTTTCCTGTTACACTGCAGGATTTTAGAATAGGCTTTAGCCTATTCTAGCCCGATAGCCTACATAGAGCATTTCAAATTTGAGGGAGTTCGCTACATGGAGAACACTTTGTGAAGAAAAGTTGATTCAGGCAAGGGACCAGGGTAGAGCTAGAGTCTCTTTTGACTTGTTAGAAATCAGAAGACTTCAGGCTGATTGTTCACCTGCAAAGAAGACCTGATGGCACAAGCCTTGCTTTCCCATATTAAAAGCTCTTAGTCATGCTGCCCTGAAGCTACCTAAATAACTCTCTTTTTGACTGGCCTCTAGTCACTGTAGTTAGCCCTCTGGAACAAAAAGCAGTTTTCTCTAAGGAAACACGGTGCTTCCATAGTATGGGTGGGAGTTCATCTTATCAGGCTCTAGAGCTAAAGGGAAACTTGACGTGAGTACTTGCCTCACGCTAAGGCCTGAGGAGTCCTGCTGAAGCGAAAGCGTGTTGCAGTTTGCATCTGCTCGTATTCGAAGTTCTGCTTTACTTTAACGTTTCTACACATTTCCAGACACTTAGGAACCTCGTGTGGGCACCCCATTGCCTACAAATACAGTGAGTAGCAGCAGGCTCCACTGCCCTTCAAAGAAACATCCAGGCCGTAAGCCTTTCCAAGTCACTCTATGTATTCAGAGACTAGGGCAATACACTGCACCCTTCCTTGGGAAAGCTAGATGTCCTCAGCACACCAACAGCTCCAGGGATTCTGTTCTCTCACGT